>NC_053118.1:39873486-39898486 GCF_010015445.1 Perca fluviatilis
ATATTAGAGCATGTTTCTTATTCAGAGTATATTATTAGAGTATATATATTCAGAGTATATTATTAGAGTATATATATATTAGAGCATGTTTCTTATTCAGAGTATATTATTAGGAGTATATATATATTAGAGTATGTTTCTTATTCAGAGTATAATATTAGAGTGTATATATATTCAGAGTATGTTTTTATTCAGAGTATAATATTAGAGTGTATATATATTCAGAGTATGTTTCTTTTATTCAGAGTATATTATTAGAGTGTATATATATTCAGAGTAGGTTTCTTATTCAGAGTATAATATTGGTCTGACTCAGGGGCCTTCTAGATTAATGAATCTGAACATCTTTCTCAGATCGCCTACCAAATTTAAGTGCTGTCACAGATGCTGAGACTTATAGGTGAGAACTCTAGATTATTACTAGTGGCTTACACACACATAAGGTTGTCTTTGTATCGGCACATGTTTTATTTTTACAGCTCCACACACTGAGACACCCAGAGGAATTTTATGTACTGCACACTGATGCACCATCACCCAGGGGTACGTAGCCACGCACTGATGCACAAATCACCCAGGTACATGTTACTGGGGACACCATCACCCAGGGTGTGTACGCACTGAGACACCACCGCAGGGTGCGTAATGCACGCTGATGCACCATCGCGGAGGTGCATGTACACACATGGTTACCGCAGAATTGCATGTACACACTGGAACCTGCACCCAGGGTGCATGTGCGATGCACCATCACCCAGGAGGTGCAGCAGGACACCGTAGCCAGGTACGTAATGCGCTGATCACCATCGCAGGGTACGTAACGCACTGGAACACCACCATCGCGGGGTGCGTAGTACGCACTGGAACACCATCAGTGAAGTGCAGCGCACTGATGCACCATCGCGGAGGGTGCATGTACGCTGAGGACTGATCAGCCAGGGTACGTAGTACGCACTGATGCACCATCACCCAGGGGTACATGTACACACTGAGAGACATATCGCAGAGGTACATGTGTACACACTGATACACCATCGCAGAGGTACATGTACACACTGGAGACACCACCACTTGGAGGTATTTGCGCATGTACACACTGAGGCACCACCACCCAAGTTTATGTACACACTGATACACCATCGCAGAGGTACATGTACACACTGGAACCTCCACCACCCAGAGGTATATGTACGGTGCCTTGCTTGGTATTCCATTTACTTGAACTTTACGACCTTTTGCCACATTCCGGACCTCAAACATCAAAGATATAAAACTGTAATTTTTTTTGTGAAGATCAACAACAAGTGGGACTCAATCATGAAGTTGGAGCGAAAATTGTGGATATTTCAAACCTTTACCCTTTCAATAAAAAACTGAAATGTTAGGTGTAAAATTATTCCGCCCCCTTAAGTTAATGCTGTAGCGCCACCTTTTGCTGCGATTGTCCAGCTGTGGCGCCGGGGGTAATATCTCTATCAGTTTTGCAATAGGGACTCACATTTCTTTGCCCATTCCTCCTTGCAAAACAGCTCGAGCTCCAGAGTGAGTTTGGGATAAGGGGGCGTTGCGTGAACAGCTAGTTTTTCAGTTCTTTCCACAGATTCTCTCGGTTGGATTCAGGTCTGGACTTTGGCTTGGCCATTCTAACACCTGGATATGTTTATTTGCTGAACCATTCCATTGTATGATTTTGCTTTATGTTTGGATCATTGTCTTGTTGGAAATCAAATCTCCGTCCCAGTCTCAGGTCTTTTGTAGACTCCATGGGGTTTCTTCTAGAATGATCCTGTATTTGGCTCCTCATCTTCCCTCAATTTTAACCATCTTCCCTATCCCTGTTCAGAAAAAGTTTAGCCCAAGCCATGTAGTGCTGCCACCACCATGTATGATAGTGGGGATGGTGTGTTCAGGAGTGTGAGCTGTGTATGCTTGTAAGCCAAACATAACGTTTTGCATTGGTGTTGCCAAAGCGTTGATTTTAGTTTCATCTGACCACAGCACCAGCTCTTCCACATGTTTGGTTGGTATTCTCTCCCAGGTAGCTTTGGCGACACTGACCTATCTTTTTGTGGTTAATCTTTAAGAAGTGCTTTCTTCTTGCCACTCTTCCACTGAAGACCAGTTTGTGCAGTATCTGACTGTTGTTGTCCTATGGACAGAGTCTCCCACCTCAGCTGTAGATCTCTGCAGTTCATCCAGAGTGATCATGGGCCTCTTGGCTGCATCTCTGATCAGTCTTCTCTTTGTATGAGCTGAAAGTTTAGAGGGGCGACGGGTCTTCATAGATTTGCAGTGGTCTGACTTACTCCCTTCCATTTCAATATTATGGCTTGCACAGTGCTCCTTGGGATGTTTAAAGCTTGAGGAAATCTTTTTTGTATCCAAATCCGGCTTTAAACTTCTCACAACAGTATCTCGGACCTACCCCTTGTGTTCTTGTTTCATTCTCTCCACGTGGCTCAGAGAGGTGTTTATCAGGAGACTTGTTACACACAGCTGATTTATTTATCATCATTAGTCATTTAGGTCAACATTGGATCATTCCAGAGATCTCACTGAACTTCTGGAGAGAGTTTGCTCACTGAAAGTAAAGGGCTGAATAATTTTACCGCCCACTCTTTTCAGTTTTTATTTGTTAAAAAAGTTTGGAAATAACCAATGAATTTTTGTTCCACTTCATAATTGGGACCACTTGTTGTTGATTCTTCACAAAAAATTACAGTTTTATATCTTTATGTTTGGGGCCTGAAATGTGGCAAAGATTCCGAAGCGTTCAAGAGGGGCGAGCTCTTTTCATGGCACTGTACACTGAGACACCACCACGGGGGTGCATGTACACACTGATACACCATCACCCAGGGGTACGTATACACACTGTCCATCGCAGAATTGTACACGCTGAGGCACCATCACCCAGGTACTGTACACATTGGAACAGTTACATATAATTGTCCTTCCATCACCCAACAAACAGCGTCAGCAGGGGCGCTGGACGGTTTTGCTCTTTGTACTTTTTCTGCTGAACAAATGTGTTTTCTCCCCAGCTAGTTTAAAATAATTGTACTACCTAACAGTTAGTTTGTTATATCTCATGTTTGTTGATCTTTGTCTTCCTGTAAAATCTACGACGGTGAAGCCTATGAGCTCACACACTATTCACACTTCAGTGATAGGGGCACGAAACCCTCAGAACTGATGAGAACTGAGTCTACTGAGTTATTGTGAAAAGTTTGTCTTTTTTCAAAGGGACTTCTACAGCACTTAAATGCTGTGTGAATTTAAATGTTACTCATTTGTTTTCATGAGTTGCACATTGAGTTTAATATGACAGTTATCATTGAGGGGCTAGTTTGACAGCACTGCATGAACAGGGCCTCTAAGTCCCCAAATGTAAAGTCATCATCAACTAGGAAATGTCTGTAAAACAACTTCTCTCTTCTTTACAAGGGTGTGCTGCTGTATTTGGTGGTGACTCTTCTCATCATTGTCATCATCTCTGTGCTGGCTGGCGATCATCTGTATTCGGAGAAAGTGCAAACCTAGAGTTGAGACAACGGAACAACTCAACAACCAATAAACTTCCCATTTATTAGGTTGTGGTTTTTACCACTTCCAACAATTCATGTTTTGTCCTGACAGTGTTCCTCTGTTATGTATTTCTCTGGAACAATCCAACCACGAGGCCAGAGGCGCTACAACTTGGTCACACAACATTTAATGAACAGTAGCTTGGTTAAAGAAACCTGCAACATTCTCAGAAAACTAAATCCTATACACAGGGCAGGTGAAGGACGTTTCAGTGGCTGCCCAGTACATATACCACCATGTCTGCAGGTTTTACCAACTATTGGGATCTCCGTTCAGATTACCAGGTGAAATTAGTTTCTCAGGCTCCAGCGTGCTTACAGTGACCGAGGGAGGGACCTTCCCGGACCAACCCCAGTTGTGTTATGTCCACTTCCATGGTAGCAGGGACAATAGCGTGACAATCAAAATGAGACAGATGTTTGAAAACTTTCCTCCAATATAATCAGATAACTGAGTACCAGGAGATTATCTGGGAAAGGGTTGAATGTTGAAACAACCACAGGCACACACCTCAAACTAAACCAAATCTTCCTCGTGTAATAACATTTAGTTGTTTAGTGAGTGTTGTATGTTTCTTCAACATGTGTTCATGTTTATTAAACCTCCTGTAGATCCCTCGGGTCAAATTTGATCCATTTTCAAAAAGTTTCTATATCGAAATTTTGGGTTTCTTTCAACCAAATTGTCAAAAAAACCAAATAATAACGTGGATGCTTCCATTACAACACTCATCACAAGTAAATAAAATTATCAGTTCACTATTTTCATTGAATTTGGGTTTTTATTCAATTTTATAGCATGTGAAAAAAACTGATAAAGAGCGTTGAAAAATAACAAAAACATCAAAAAGTGCAGAAAAAAAGTGGCCAAAACTTTGGAAATAGTGACCAAAACTAATTTAAAAGTGACAAAATCTTCAAAACCGAGAAAAGTGACCAAAAGCGATGACAAAGTGACAAAACTTCAGGGAAAGCAAACAACAGTGTCGAAAAGGCGACCAAAGCGTTGAAAAGAAAAATAGAAAGTTTCCTGGTTGATGGTGGGACAACACAAGGGTTAAAGGTGCTTCCACAAAAGTTCCTACGGGACCGCTAGACCTGGTGTATCTACGTTGATTGTACAGGGTACCCACAGCTCACTGTATTGAAGGCCAGCTGATGCGGCCAGCTCAAACCTAAGGGAACCAATGACCTGCTTTACTGGGCTGCACTGCTTGAAAACCAATCAGTGTTTTCATACTGAGAGAAACTGGGGAGGGAAGAGAAAACATGAGGAATGATAAACATACTACGGGCACTTTGCCCTCTGCCTGGCACATAACATTACCTCATCTACAAAATAATTACTCATTTTATTCTGTCTTCTGCACAGGTTCAGCTGGAGGACAGTCAGATGGCCTGAACTTAAAGGTGACTTTCTTTAACTCTCTTTCACTCTCTGTTGGCTGACTATCATGATTATCATTAGAGATGAGGTGCGGTAGAAGATAGAAGGTCGTCATCTGTGACTATGAATTAGATCTCATTCTGAACTTTTGCTGTTCTCCTTAGACGGCGAGTACAACCATTTCACTGTCAATTCAAAATACTATCAATAATTCAGTTTGAGATTAAATTCTTTTTTACCACATTACTTCTACCATTAGATAAAAATGTTGTGACATATTTTTATAAACATTTAAGCAAAAATGTTGCAGTAGTTGTTTACTATTATAAATTCTGATAAATAGCGAGCATAATTTCTTACAAAAAAATAAATCTGGCTGATTTGTCTGTGGAGGACAGTCTGAAGATGCTGTGGAGCAATTCTTTTTTAACTCTCCTGGTGTCCTCAAGTCCAAAGTTGACCCATTTTCAAAAGAAGTTTCTATATCAGAGAAATTTGGGTTTTCTTTCAAACAAATTTTCAAAAGAAATAAGCGTGGATGTTTCCTACAATGCTCTTCACAAGTAAAATGAATGATCAGTTCACTACTTTCATTGAATTTGGATGTTTTATTAAATTTTATTGCATTTAAAGGAAATAATTGATGAAATAATGTTGAAAAAGAGCTTCAGAAACATCAAAAGGGACAAAAACATCTGGAAAATCTTCAAAAACGTCATGTATAATGATTAAAGTGTCGAAAAGGCGACTAAAACCCAGAAACCCAGACCCAGAAAAATTAAAACTGTATAGCGAAGGGAGAGACAACACAAGGGTTAAATTGTGCAAAACCTTTAGAAGGAGTTTGGTTTATATAGTTTTGGATAAAAACAGAGTGATGGACTTCAAAATTGCAAGCTTAAAACTATATGAACATTTCTTCTCAATAAGGCCGACATTTTGGTAAAAGTTAAAAAGTGTTAACATGTATGACTCATTTGTATTGAACCTTTAAAGTTGTTAACATTAGGCGGCTGCTGCTGGGGTTAGGAGTTATTGGGCCTTGAATCCCAGTTAAAGAAGTTTAGCTTATAGGACTGGACCTATAAGCAAAGTTTGGGGAGTTGTATTGCATGGGAAGGAAGATTTTCTTATAATAATAATATTAATAATAATAATAATATATATAATAATATCAACAAATGCACTAATACCCCAACAACTTGTAGAAGTTGGCAGTTTGTAGAAAAATAGAAGCAGTTAAAAATGGACTTAAGTAGTGACAATTACATCAAAATGTAAACAGAACCTAAACCTCTTTCTTCACAGTCCATCACTCAAATGTTCTTTAAAATGCAGCTCCAAAGCATGTGTACTGCTTTTCCTTTTCTACCTCCTGTTCTCATGTGTCACCTTCAAAGAATAATTTCAAGATTCCTGTCTCTGTCAAATATCTTTGTTAGGTTCCTCAGGTTGCCCCCACATTTCTACAATGAGAACTGTAATCCAGTCTTCATCTTAGAAAACTCCACCTACATGAACCTCGATCCAGCCACCACGGGATAAGAACCAAAGCTACTGTACAATCTCACAAATACGACACACATGAGCTGGAGCGTAGGGCTGGGTATCACTGATTTCCTAAATCAATCCTGATTCGATTCTCAGCGTCCTGATTGGATTACATTTCTGATTGGCTATCAATCAGGTTAGGGATTTTTAGTTCAATCCCAGTTTATCTCGATATAAAGAGATTCTCAAACAACTTCTGCTGTAGAATTGTACCCAAGCAAGAAGCAACAATATATTTTATGATGCACCAGGTTCATGTTTACATTAAGAACTGAGGCCTTAAAAGTTTGATTAAAAGACTTTTTACTTCTCCATCCATTGTGAAAAGGCAGATAATATAAGACCAACTTTCTGGAATTAAATAAGTGATATCAAGATCACTTCAAAAGCGTCAGTTGTGCTCAGTGTGCTGCATTTAGAAAAATGGTACACTGCAAAGACGAAGAGCCAATTACTTCTGTATTTTCAGTGCATTTCTTAATGCAATGTGTATGTTGTTAAATTGGAGAATGTGTTTCTCATTTTGCTGGAGTGTTACTTCTTCCGCAGTGTGTTTTATTTGCATGTGTTTTCTTGGGTTTGCATTTCGTTGATCTCTTTGGGCCACTGTACATTTGTAGTCAATGCAGTTTCTTTTACATCTTCAATTGTGACCGTTATCTAAATTTATAATTAGGGTCTGAACACCAACCATGTCAGTTGGTGAAAGGTCCAATACAATCTCTCTGTTTATGAATCACAATTCTGACAGGCTAAAGGTGCTCAAAAATTTAAACATTGCCCATGTATCAGAAGTGGCGACCATTGACATCTGATGAGTGTCTCGGGCTGGAGTCTGGTAAATTGGCTCTTTAGCCACCCCAACAACAAGTCAGCTATATTGAATTTACTTTGCCAATTTTGGAGAAAAAATTACCATTTCCAGTTTTTGTACTTTAACATACTCCTACATATTTAACTCAATGTACCCTCTAAATCGCGGGGTACAATGTAAAGACCTTGCAAAGCTAAATTCCGAAGCTTTTAGTTTCTGTCCAGCAGCATGGGTGTAGTACGGTGTTGAACTTCCGTTGTTATAACAGGAACTACTTATTACTAGAGTGTACATTGTTCAAATCTGCCCCTAATTTTCTCATGCAGAATAACAGTCCAGGTCTAATGACATACACATGGGTAGTGTTATATTACAGTCATAAGCGCCACCTGCTGGCATCAGAAGTCAGCTGTGATAAAACATTATCCGATTTACATGAAATTGACAATGTGTGGTCTAAACATTATATGGAGCAACATAATGCAAGTCATCCAACATTTGTAATCATAATCTCCAGCGCCTGGCACTTTCACTGCGATGGTCACCACAGCGGGGACCAGATAAGCGGCTTTGTTTTCTCCAGAATTATAATACTCTTGAATGCATTTCCTACATACCTTCTTCATGTATTTATCTCTTTTATCAGCTCTCGTTTGGCTCTCAGTGAAGGCGGTTAGCATTTTCTCCCTCTCCTTCCCGTTTCCTGCCTTGCGCTGCTCTCGTCTAGTCTTTGTCTCTGTGTACTCTTAGAGTCTCTCTCTCTCTGCACTGCTCCTAAATTAAGAATTATGGATTTGATCAACTGGTCTCTCAAGCGCTTATTGACACCATCGACAAGCTTCGGGTTGGGAACCTGACTGCCTTGCGGAACGTTTGCAGCTGGCTACCACGATGGGCGTGGGAGGGAGGTGGCGGGTGGGTGTGTCTGGCCCGGTTCTTTCCGTGGAGGACATTGAAGATATCTACCTATTGGAACCATGATAACAGTTTTTTGCTGATGTGGCTCAGGCATTGCCCTGGTTTTTGAGAAATTTAAAAGTGAAAGAACGGGAACAGAGGAATATACCAGGCTGCCCGTCATGGTTGAAGCTGTGGGCAGAGCTGTCGAGACTCAAATTGTGACTCTGAACTCCATGAGCCACAAATTGGATACTGTGATTACCATGGGCCAACAATTGGATACCATCTTGGAGAGACGTTAGCTCTGGACAAGCTGGACAACATCTTGGGAAACTCACGGTTTTGGCATGGAAATTTGATCGATATGGAGACCAGAGGGACATTTCAGAGAAGTCGGAGTGACTAACTGCGGCTCCTGGCCCCAAGGCAAAACAAATTCCAACCTTATCTTTTCGGCTCCTGAACCAAGCTGGCCTTGGCGAGGCGGTGTTGAATACTCACTCCCTGGAGCACTACAGCGAGAGCACACTCTTCGCGCCGCTCCTTACCCGACTCCCACTGACACCTGTTGATTGTTGACTTCGTACTGGCTCCTGTTTCAGGGCTGTCTCCATGGCCCCGGCTGTGTATCGCTATGTCAATCGTTGCGGACTGAGAAACCCAGATTACGGGGGCCAGGCGTGGCTTGACTACTCAGGCCTACACACACACACAAACTCTTACATATATACAGATGATGCAATCACCCCCCACCCCCATCCAGTGCCTTCACAGCTTCTTCCCCAGTCAGGCGGGCGGGTCTGGGACCAAGCGCCTTTGTTTGGCTGGGGACCAGATGTCTGCTTGCCTGTGCTGGACTACCTCAACCCCAACACCCTCTCATCCCCATGCCAAGCCTCCCCACACCCTCCATTGCGTGTTTGTTGGCCTTGTACTGGTTATGTGCTTATATATATGTTGCTGAGGTGTTTTTCCTGTTCCCCAAATTGCGTACTCCTACTGGGGCATAGTGTGGGAGTTGCCTTTTCTCCTCGTCTCTCCTCATGTCATGCTGTATTTTCTTTACCCCATGTATGTCTGTATGTACCTTGTGACGCTTTGTGATTTGTATCTGTGAAATCGCTCAATAAATTTCTTACTTACTTACTTACTTACTTATATATGATGGTTTAGAGGAGCAAGTCACAGTGGATGACTTGCACATAGGAGGACATTGATCACTGTTAAAAGTGGAATTTGTTAAACTTACTTTTACTTTCATAAAATGAACTAAGATCTTAGTTTCCCTTCTGCATTAATGTTGTGATAGTTTTACATTAAAGAGGAATTTAAAAGTGTGATTTACTTTCCTGTATGTTTTACTTTAATAAGATTTAATCTACTTAATTATTTATTATTCCTCAAAGGCAAAAACATTTTGGTGAGGTTTGATTGATTAGTATAACCATTTTGATTGATGATTGATTTAGGTTAAAAACATAAGCATGAATCAGAAATGTATTTAACATATATACATATATATATATTGAATGTTTTGATTTGTTATTGTAACTATGAGCATTTCTGAAAATGTGTGCGAGTTTCCTGAGGTGGTATTTGGATGCTGGAAGGTTTATTTAGGCATTTTAGACCTCATTAGGAGGGATCTGTGCTAGAATATCCATCTTATAAACTCACAGTGTGTATATTGAGACAAGGTTTACCCCATGTGATCTGGGGTACCTACAACAGAGTCTTCTAGGTAAGAGTAGTGTGGTTGTAAATGATCCAACAGCATCTTCACACATGCATAGATAAGTAAAGAAGGGGCCTTATTTGGTAATCTCTAAGTCCAGTGTGAGTTTAAATCCTCCTCAGGAAGAGTTGGGATGGTACTACTGCGACACTACACTGGTGGTTAAACTCTGCTGTTTAATCCTGATTCTCCTTGATCCAGATTTCATTAAATGCTTCTATATTAGTCATCAAAGTCTCCAGAACTTTCTTTACGTGTGCAGAGTCCAGCTGCTTCTGAGGTTTTACATCAACAGCAAACATAAAAAGTTTAAAACATTTAGAATTGAGATTGAGAATGCTACATGGTGCTTTGTAACCATTTCTTTAAGCGTGCTCAGTGAATTATTATTATTATTATTATTATTATTATTATTTTATTATTCCTCTCTACTGCTGCACTGTAAACAAATATGTTTTATCATTAAGGCCCAGACACCTGACCAAGCGGCTTGACCGCGGCAGTAAAGCCAGTCGGTCTGATCAGTTCCGGGTTGATCCAAAAGTTCCTCAGAACCACACGAAGAGACGGGACCTATTACGTCTCCATAACAGCAGGCGGCACTAATCTGTGTTGTTGCCCCAAAATTAAAACAGCTGATTGGACGGACGCAGCGTCATGTGGGTCTGGTTTCTCCGGAATTCAAGCCAGACTGTCATGGCGCTTTCGTTCAGAATCTGATCTCATATCCGGACTAAAATGGTTCACCGAGCGTGTTTCTGAAAACATGTGAAGAGAGAAATAGGCGTGATGCAGCTGTTGAATCTGTCTTCATTTCAGATCAACAAAAGGTCAGTTTAATTCATCAGATTTTGAGAACTCTAGTCACCTCATCCTGCCCCCGTTTCGGGTTAAACTCCACCAATCAGATGGGTTTGATTATAAAAGTCAGATCGGCCAAAATGAAGGCCGACAGCCCCCGCACCCAGGGCGACAGCGCACGGGACACGCAGACAGACTCGAGATCACCGACCTGCAGAGCCTGCCAGGCCGGAAGATTATCGGCTTGCTGTGTAAAGTCACCTTTAGACTATTCAATCAAAAGGAATAAAATCTGTCTGGCTACTTTTTGTAAAGTGGCTATGATATTCTCTTAGTAGTTATAAAAGTAATAGAATTACTTTAGTAGCAAGTTTTTACTTTTGTGAGCAGCATCTTCACATAAGTGATTCTTTTATCCCGTCGACCAATTTCAGATTTGTGAAATGATCAGGATCAAGATGTGTCTCGGGTCAACTTTAATATAACCATTATCACTTTATTTTGAGCCTTTTAAAGTTTGCTTTTGAGCAGTGTTCTTTGTGAGTAATTCTCATGCTGCATTTACAGGTGGCCGTCGGGACAATTCAACCTCTTCGTTTTCAAAAATAACATCGATTGCACGCTGTCAGTGTTCAGAAAAGGCCGTTTTCACGAATCCGTGTATATATGCCGTCAAGAGCATGCCAAACCTGTAGGTGGCAGTGCGGAAAGTCAAGCCCCGTTAATGATCAAGTCCCCAAAGTATCAACAACAGCAACGACTCACTTCCTCCTCTTCTCTTCCTCACCTTTCTCGGCTGCCCTAAACCTTTTTGTTTCGTCGTTTGTCTCAGTTTAAATGCCAAAGCGTACAAGCGAGATTTCAAAAATCTCCACTCTGGACTCCTCCAGAAAGATATGTCTCTAAAGTCATTCCTACTCCCAGTGTATGTTCTGCCAGCCTGAACAAACTGGAACTTTCCTGCAGATGGTCTGGGAGTGTGAACAGGTGCATGAGTTCTGGAATAAAGCATCAATAATCTCTGATGTAATGGGGCCGTCGACTTCCTACTGACCCGATTGTCTTGTTACTTAATGACGACTCTAAATTACACCTAGCTTGGGAGACAGAAGCTGGCTGACGGTTAGCTGGCTCAACCCGCACCAAAGAAAATGATAGCTCAGGCTGCGCTCCCTCAGCATGCAAGAACTAGGGGAGGCTGACCAGACAAGGTGTGATTTCTGTTTTTGTTTTATTTATTTGTTTGTTTTGTTTTCCTCGAGACCGCGGAGGGGGGATCTCCACCCTGGCCGGAGGTTTTACAGGAAATGAAGTTTTCAGTGGCGAATTCTCCGTTGCGTGTAAAAAGAAGGTCACAAGCGAAGGGAAATGTCTCAGTTTTTCAGAATAACCATGCATGGCTGTAAGCGTAGCATCAGAGGTTTGATAAATATGAGCCCAGGAGTTTTTAGGCATGAAGGTTGATTGGAAAAAGACTGTCAGATGTGTTGATTGTTAATGATCTTCAGGTGTGTTCCTCTGCCAGAAACCCAGAAACGAAGGTGCGATCCTCAAGTGATACAGAAGGCAGGAGACACAGGAGGAATTGAAAACTGACTATGAATGGATTAAGAGTGTGTCTGTGGGTCAACTTTAATATCAATTTATCCATTTATTTTGAGCCTTCTGAAGTTTTCTTCTGAAGCGTTGTAATAATCGGGTCTACCAGGAGATGGCAGCATAATCAAACAGACTTTAGACTCCAGGGCTACAGCTGATGCTGAAGACTTAGTCTGAAAGAAAGATGACTTTTCTCAACAGAAACTTAACTCTTTGATTAACCTTGGTAGTCATATTTTCACCTGATAAAAACCTGTAAAAATGCAGCCAAGATAGGGCGCTGGCTGGTGTTTGAGATGTAGGGGTGTAGTGTTGGAGAGGAGGTGCGGGACGCATGTCCGCCGAGGGATCAGAGCTGGCGACGCGAGACAAATCAACAGACCCCGCAATAACTGCAAGGAGTTCAATACCTTCATCAGAGCAACTTTAGCAACCGCGGGGCGTTTGTGGGACTGCAGGACTGAACCAAGGTGGTGATCCAAGCAAGCAACCTTATGATGATGTTGGCAGGGCTTAAGCCACCAAACAGGAAAATTATAATGCATGTAAAGACAGCGATCCTGTTCACTTATGAAGGAAGTTCCCTGTTCTGATGAAAGTGATGAATCACTGTGTGTCCTGTTGAATAACCACACATCTGACACTTTACACAGAGAGGTTCTTCTGATACCCATTTATTCTGCTAATTTACATTGCCCAAAAGTGACAAAAATGGCCAAAATCAGCAGAGAAAACATGAAAAAGGGTGGGAAAAACAACGAAAGAGGTAAAAATGTTGAAAAAGGCAAAAACATTAAAGAAAATTTAAACTTCTGATTAAAGTTTTTAACCTCAGAATGTTCTCGAGTGAGGTGTCTCGTATCCCTCCTGTGATTGGTCAGCGTCAGTCTCCTTCCTTCCTGCTGGGTGGTCAGCATCAGTCTCCTTCCTTCCTGTGATTGGTCAGCATCAGTCTCCTTCCTTCCTGTGATTGGTCATCTCTCCTCTGTGATTGGTCAGCATCGTCTCCATCCTGTGATTGGTCAGCATCCGTCTCATCCGGTGTGATGTCACATCAGTCTCCCTTCCTGTGGTTGGTCAGCATCAGTCTCCTTCCTTCCTGTGATTGGTCAGCATCAGTCTCCTTCCTTCCTGTGATTGGTCAGCATCAGTCTCCATCCTGTGATTGGTCAGCATCAGTCTCCATCCTGTGATTGGTCAGCATCAGTCTCCATCCTGTGATTGGTCAGCATCAGTCTCCATCCTGTGTTGGTCAGCATCATTCTCCTTCCTGTGATTGGTCGCATCAGTCTCCATCCTGTGATTGGTCAGCATCAGTCTCCATCCTGTGATTGGTCAGCATCAGTCTCCTTCCTGTGATTGGTTTTGAACAACTCACAGGCTGTTGTTGTTTTCCGGCTGCTGCCATTTTGATCAGTCAAAACAATCGATTTCCAAATGCAGCGGAACAGGCAGGAGAGTAAAGATGGAAACTCCTAAAGCTTAGTTCCATATAAATGCACGGATGAGTGGTTGTTTTGTCGTTATTGAAAAACAATATTGACCTTGTAGTTGTAAAAAGGAGCCTCATATGGAGTCTGTTCATTCACATTCGGATATCGACTCATTTTGACTGCCGAGGAGGTGGTAGCGCGAAAACAACCAGAGCTACGGTGATTTACTCAAAACCTCTTTTAGTAAACTCTGTGAACACAACCAATGTTGTCAATGCTTTCGTTCATGTGAGAGCCCCTGGTGATACTTGGAGCAAAGATCTCATGTTGTGTCGAGCCTTCTTAGTGTTTTAAAAATAGCTGTTTTGAGGCTATCATGGTCTAGTCTCCTTCCTGTGATTGGTCAGCATCAGTCTCCTTCCTGTGATTGGTCAGCATCAGTCTCCTTCCTGGTTGTTGGTGGCGTGCTGGGCCTACGTGCTCCCGGCTGTGAGGACCCAATCTGTCCGGAAGACGCCGCCCGGCGTCCGCGTCTGCGCCAGCGGCGGCGCTGGCAGCAAGCGCATGGTCGGCCCTGAACGATGGCGTGTAGAAGCCCGTAGTAGATCGAAGTGCGCCAGCACGTGTTCAGGTTCCCGAACACAAACAGGAAGTGGTGGACATGCACCGGCGTGGCGCGGCAGGCAGGCTGGAACCAGTACCACCGCCCAGCAGGTAGTGCCGTCCAGCACACCACGAAGGACAACACGATGACCAGCGTCATTTTCAGAGTCTTCATCCGGAGCCGGGATGATGTCAGTACGCTCGCGCTTCAGGTAGGACTCACCTGCTGGGAGGGGGAGGTAGTTATTAAATATTACTGTTATACAACTATTATATATCTAATCTCAGTAGGTAGGGACTCACCTGTAGTTATTAAAAACTTTATACAACTATTATATATTAATCTCAGCAGGTGGACTCCCCTGCGGAGAGTACATTATTTATTAAATATTATTATTATATCACTATTATATATCTAATCTCTCACAACTCAGCTTGAATAACTGGGATTTAACTGAGATACCTGTGTTTCTGCAGTGTTAAAGGTGGATGTGTTACCTGTGTTACCTGTGGTGCTGCAGGTGGATGTGTTACCTGTGTTACCTGGGTTCCTGTGTTACCTGGGTTACCTGTGGTGCTACAGGTGGATGTGTTACTTGTGTTACCTGCGGTGTTGTAGGTGGATGTGTTACCTGTGTTACCTGTGGTGCTACAGGTGGATGTGTTACCTGTGTTACCTGCAGTGTTGTAGGTGGATGTGTTACCTGTGTTACCTGTGATGCTCACAGATGGATGTGTTACCTGTGTTACCTGCAGTGTTGTAGGTGGATGTGTTACTACCTGTGTTACCTGGGTTACCTGTGGTGCTACAGGTGGATGTGTTACTTGTGTTACCTGTGGTGCTACAGGTGGATGTGTTACCTGTGTTTACCTGGGTTACCTGTGGTGCTACAGGTGGATGTGTTACTTGTGTTACCTGTGTTTCTGCGGTGTTGTTCAGGTGGATGTGCAGCAGGATGCGGCTGTAGCAGCAGCTCATCACCAGCAGCGGGACTGACGCGCGTGATGAAGTGGAACATGTTGTAAACCGTTTCCTGCCAGCGGGCTGAAGCTGCCGTGGAGTCGCACACTGACCAGTAGCTGACCACCGGCCCGATGGCCCGGAAGATGAACAGCTGCAGGAGACAGACGGAGCTCATCAGATAAGATCAGATACAACTCGGTCTGTTCACACACAAATGTTCCTCGCATCAGCCGCGCCAATAATCAACAGAATAACATTTCAATCAGGAGAGAGAGGAAAGGGACTCCGTTGCGTGGGTGATGATGCCCGGAGGAGGAAGGGGAGAAGGGGGGTTGCACGTTAGCCTGAGAAGCCAGCTGATGGCAAGGAGAGAGAGCTTTAAAGCAGGATGTCATGCTGTGATTGGATCATGAATTTGTGGCCAATTCTGATTGGTTTACTGAAGAGTGAACACCTCTTAACAGCTGAAAAGATTTAGGGAGAGATAGTGGTGATTGCAGTGATTAGAAGTCTTTCTGAAGGTGAGCTTCATAAAAACCTCTGGAAGGTAGCTCTCCAGCAATCACCAACAAGACGAGATACAACAAAACCTGACGGATATATTTATATTCATACATAAATCTTTAATAGTGATGATTCGATTCCAGGAGCCTGATTCAACAGTTGGAATTGGAAATTGATTTATTTTTAAACACGGACGGCGATGCACAAAAACATTAAACATTAAACTGGCCCAAGAATATGTCTTGGGCCAGGTTATAGCAAAATTGCTAATTTCCACCTGTAGTCCCTGGGCAGGTATGACAATTTAAAAATAACAATTTAAAAAGAAATTTAACAGGACTATAGATGACGTGGTGGCAGTTACGACCCCTCCCTTTTCTGCCTGCTGTTGGCTTCTCTGGCTTTCCCGGCTGAGCTGGCAGTATGGGAGGGGTCGTTAGTTCATTTTGGACACCTGGGTAGGCCTCAACCAACACTCTTTGTACAAGTCATGTCTCACGCTACGTTTTGCGTGGCGGCTATTTTCATAAACGGACATTTCAACCTCTCCGTTTTCAAAAATAACATTGTGCACAGCTGTCAGTTTTCATAAAAGTGTTCGTTTACATGTACCCGTATATATGCCGTCAAGAGCATGCCAGACCTGTAGGTGGCGGTGTAATGCGAAGCTCAAGCCCGCGCTAGCCAATCAGAATCCCCAAAATAGCAACAACAGCAACCAATCACTTCCTCTCTGCGCTGCCTAAACCTCCGTTTGTCTCAGTTTACGTGCAAACATGCAGACGAAGATCTCAAAAATATCCACTCTGGCCGGAGTTTTAAGAAAGACTTCGGTTTCAGAGGAGGATTCTCCATTTCGCGATATAAAGAAGGGCACAAACAAAGGGAAATGTCAGCCGTTTGTAAAATAACCATGATACGTGTAAACAGGGTCTCATTGTTCCCTCGCTGCATTCTCCTTCTCCTAGGCTCCACATCTCCTGGTTTGGGGTTTGGTTTATCTCTTTTGTTGCAGTTGGTGGTTTCCAAACATCTTTCACTCACACACACACTGCACACTGATAACATTGATTCCAACACCTGTTTTGATTCTTTTCTTAATAATAGTTTGTTTACTTTACAATAAACACTTTATTGGCATTTTAACCAGTTTGGTCTCCCCTCTTTGTCACATGCATTGAGCCAGTTTATGACAGTGTCCATAGTAATTAAAAACAAGCAGTTTACCAAAACGGGACTCCCCCTCCCCGCACACACACTCAGAGCAGAAGCAGCAGCTTCGGCACATTAGAGTACATCCAAATCTAAACAGTTGTCTCAGTATCTAAAAAATATGTTAAAAACTGCCTGGTTTGTCCTCAATAAATCCTGATTTATAGCTTATTTTGGCATAAATATCAGCCTATTGATCATTTAAAAAAGGAAATGGGATACTTCGTGGACTCAGATCTGCTGAGTACTGGAACATTTCTGCTGCTGCAGCTTTTCCTCCATCAGCTTCTGAGTTGCAGAATACTTTAGAGGCTGCAGAGAGTTTTAAAATTCATATTTAATATTAATATGTATGATAACCTGCTGAGCTGCACTGAAGGACAAACTGAAGGTGAAGATATGTGTTCATCTCTCTTTCTGGTTAGAGAACAGATTACATGTTCATCTACACATTACATTCTGAGAGTAATCTGCTAATGATTACCATAAAGTCTGGCTGCTCTCTGATCCAGGGGAAAGGTCCTCCCCCAGGTGAAAGAACATGAAATCCCTGCAGGAATGTTCTGCTTTCTGATGGGAGATTAAAGCCTCCTGCTGTTAGCTCAGCTAACAGCTCTGGTTTCTATAAGGAATGCTAAAAAAAAAAAACACAAAAAAAAAAAAAAAAAAATACTACGCTTAAGAGGCGGCTGGAGGCGAAAAAAGAGTTGGTTTACTTATTAGTTAACAAAACAAAAAACCGATAAAAAAAAATAGAAAGAAAAAAAAATATGAAGTTAGATAGATGGAGCAAGAGATAGATTGGATAGATGAATAAATAAGATAGATAGAGCAAGATAGATAGATAAAGAAATAGGTAGAGATAGATAAAGATAGATGGAGAAAGATAGATAG
Organism: Perca fluviatilis; assembly: GCF_010015445.1. NCBI lineage: Eukaryota > Metazoa > Chordata > Actinopteri > Perciformes > Percidae > Perca > Perca fluviatilis. The sequence continues at coordinate 39,891,471 of NC_053118.1, forward strand.
ATATATAGATTGATAGATAGATAAAGTTAGATAGATGGAGAGAGAGATAGATCGTTAGATAGATAAAGTTAGATAGATAGAGCGAGAGATAGATAGATTGTTAGATAGAAAAAAAAAAAAAAAAAAAAAAAAAAAAAAAAAATAATAAAAAAAAAAAAAAAAAAAAAAAAGATAAAAATATACAGTAAATAGAAGTAGGAAAAAAAAAAAAAAAAAAAAAATAATAGAGAGACAGACAGACAGTGTTACCTGTGTCCTGTATTACCTGTGTCCTGTGTTACCTGTGTCCTGTCTTACCTGTGTCCTGTCTTACCTGTGTCCTGTATTACCTGTGTCCTGTGTTACCTGTGTCCTGTATTACCTGTGTCCTGTGTTACCTGTGTCCTGTGTTACCTGTGTCCTGTGTTACCTGTGTCCTGTGTTACCTGTGTCCTGTATTACCTGTGTCCTGTGTTACCTGTGTTACCTGTGTCCTGTATTACCTGTGTCCTGTATTACCTGTGTCCTGTATTACCTGTGTCCTGTGTTACCTGTGTCCTGTGTTACCTGTGTCCTGTATTACCTGTGTCCTGTGTTACCTGTGTCCTGTATTACCTGTCCTGTGTTACCTGTGTCCTATGTTACCTGTGTCCTGTATTACCTGTGTCATGTGTTACCTGTGTCATGTGTTACCTGTGTACTGTGTTACCTGTGTCACCTGTGTCCTGTGTTACCTGTATCCTGTGTCATGTGTTACCTGTGTACTGTGTTACCTGTGTCACCTGTGTCCTGTGTTACCTGTATCCTGTGTCATGTGTTACCTGTGTCATGTGTTACCTGTGTCCTGTGTCATGTGTTACCTGTGTCCTGTGTCATGTGTTACCTGTGTCATGTGTTACCTGTGTCCTGTGTCATGTGTTACCTGTGTCATGTGTTACCTGTGTCCTGTGTTACCTGTATCCTGTGTCATGTGTTACCTGTGTCCTGTGTCATGTGTTACCTGTGTCATGTGTTACCTGTGTCCTGTGTCATGTGTTACCTGTGTCCTGTCTTACCTGTGTCCTGTATTACCTGTGTCCTGTGTCATGTGTTACCTGTGTCCTGTGTCATGTGTTACCTGTGTCCTGTGTCATGTGTTACATGTGTTACCTGTGTCCTGTGTCCTGTGTTACCTGTGTCATGTGTTACCTGTGTCATGTGTTACCTGTGTCATGTGTTACCTGTGTCCTGTGTCCTGTGTTACCTGTATCCTGTGTCATGTGTTACCTGTGTCCTGTGTCATGTGTTACCTGTGTCATGTGTTACCTGTGTCCTGTGTCATGTGTTACCTGTGTCCTGTCTTACCTGTGTCCTGTGTTACCTGTGTCCTGTGTCATGTGTTACCTGTGTCCTGTGTCATGTGTTAACTGTGTCCTGTCTTACCTGTGTCCTGTATTACCTGTGTCCTGTGTCATGTGTTACCTGTGTCCTGTGTCATGTGTTACCTGTGTCCTGTGTCATGTGTTTCATGTGTTACCTGTGTCCTGTGTCCTGTGTTACCTGTGTCATGTGTTACCTGTGTCATGTGTTACCTGTGTCCTGTCATGTGTCATGTGTCATGTGTTACCTGTATCATGTGTTACCTGTGTCCTGTCTTACCTGTGTCCTATGTTACCTGTGTCCTGTATCCGTGTCAGTGCACCTGTGTCCTGTGTTACCTGTGTCCTATGTTACCTGTGTCCTGTATCCTGTGTCGTGTGTTACCTGTGTCCTGTGTTACCTGTGTCCTGTGTCATGTGTTACCTGTGTCACCTGTGTCCTGTGTTACCTGTATCCTGTGTCATGTGTCACCTGTGTCCTGTGTTACCTGTATCCTGTGTCATGTGTTACCTGTGTACTGTGTTACCTGTGTCACCTGTGTCCTGTGTTACCTGTATCCTGTGTCATGTGTTACCTGTGTCATGTGTTACCTGTGTCCTGTGTCATGTGTTACCTGTGTCCTGTGTCATGTGTTACCTGTGTCATGTGTTACCTGTGTCCTGTGTCATGTGTTACCTGTGTCATGTGTTACCTGTGTCCTGTGTCCTGTGTTACCTGTATCCTGTGTCATGTGTTACCTGTGTCCTGTGTCATGTGTTACCTGTGTCATGTGTTACCTGTGTCCTGTGTCATGTGTTACCTGTGTCCTGTCTTACCTGTGTCCTGTATTACCTGTGTCCTGTGTCATGTGTTACCTGTGTCCTGTGTCATGTGTTACCTGTGTCCTGTGTCATGTGTTACATGTGTTACCTGTGTCCTGTGTCCTGTGTTACCTGTGTCATGTGTTACCTGTGTCATGTGTTACCTGTGTCATGTGTTACCTGTGTCCTGTGTCCTGTGTTACCTGTTTCCTGTGTCATGTGTTACCTGTGTCCTGTGTCATGTGTTACCTGTGTCATGTGTTACCTTGTGTCCTGTGTCATGTGTTACCTGTGTCCTGTCTTACCTGTGTCCTGTATTACCTGTGTCCTGTGTCAGTTGTTACCTGTGTCCTGTGTCATGTGTTACCTGTGTCCTGTGTCATGTGTTACATGTGTTACCTGTGTCCTGTGTCCTGTGTTACCTGTGTCATGTGTTACCTGTGTCATGTGTTACCTGTGTCCTGTCATGTGTCATGTGTCATGTGTTACCTGTATCATGTGTTACCTGTGTCCTGTCTTACCTGTGTCCTATGTTACCTGTGTCCTGTATCCTGTGTCGTGTGTTACCTGTGTCCTGTGTTACCTGTGTCATGTGTATCCTAACTCACCTGTGGCGATGCGAGCAGCAGGCTGAGGCTCCAGGCGAGCAGCAGCATGCGCCGGTTCCTCTGGTGTGCGTTCAGAGCGTCCAGCGGGCGCAGGATGGCGTGCTGGCGGTCCAGGCTGATGACCACCAGGATGAAGGCAGAGGCGTGCATGGCGAACAGCTTCAGAAAGCAGAGCAGCTTGCAGAGCCGCCCCCGGGGGCGATCACTGCACAGTCACGTTCCACGCCGCGTCCAGAGGCATCGCCACGAACGTCATAATCAGGTCGGCCGCCGCCAGGCTCAGAATCAGCGGCCGAAGGTGGGACGCCAGCCGCCGGCCACGCCCGCACCACACGCTCGCCAGCAGGGCCAGGTTACTGGCGGCGGCGAACAGGAAGAGAGCGGTGGTTTCCACACGGAACATGGCGGTCCGGGTGAAGCGGGGAGCCTCCCAGTCTGAGAGAGGGGGGAACTGGAGGAGTTGGAGTGGGGCGGGCGCCAGCTGCACGATGGACCAGTTACCTGACATCCTGCAGAGAAGAAGAAGAACTCTGTGAGTGATGTGGCTTTTTCAACCTTTGTCTCTTTGTTGCTTTCTCAGTCGCTTTATTTAGGGAGGCACCAAATCCAGATTTTTGGGGTTCGGCCGAATACTAATAACCTGACTCCGCCAGATGGATCGCTTCCCATTTGCTCAGCATATCCATATTTCCGTTGGAGAACTTTTGGGAAGGGGCAAAAATCCTGGTTAGCTGATTGGATAAACCATCCGTCTATCACCAACTATAGGTGGTGATAGACGAGCCAAATCAACCAATCAGATCAAACTCTTGCCGAAACCAGTCGGGAGAAGAGCAACAACATCTTATATATATATATATATATATATATATATATATATATATATATATATATATATATATATATATATATATATATATATATATATATATATATACCATACACACACACAGAGTCATCTCTCCAGGGTTTCCTTCAGAAATTAATATTCATGTAATAGATTATTCAGACATTAATACACACACACACACACACACACACACACACACACACACACACACACACACACACACACATCTAAAAATAACTGCAGAGAGCTCTGTGCTGTAACCTGACCTGTGTTGATGTCACCTTGGCAACCTCCACCTTACTCTCTGCAGGCCCCTCCTCCCTCACCTGATTGGCAGAAAGACACATAGTCACACACACACAGACACACTCACACACAGACACACACACAGACACTCACACACACACACACGCACGCACGCACACACACACACAAACACAGACACACACACAGACACTCACACACAGACACATATGCACACATACACACACATACACACACACACACACACACACAGTTTGACCTACACCTATTGTTATAAATGGCTTGCATGTATCCTTGTGTTCTGCCCTGCTAGCCTCATGATTAGCACAACACTGAGGGATGTGTTTCCAGTCTTTATAAGATGGCCCTTAGTGGGAAGGGCGTCTGTAAAATGGCAACGTGAAGTGCTGTACTGTATCCAGGGGGATGTTTTGCCTTCTATGGAAGGAACAGAGTTTGGGCATCTAAAGCTAGTCCGTATACACCACGTTCCACTTCCAGGATCGATCTGGAGCCGCCTGATATTCGGCTGGATGTCACCTTCCTACACACACGTCCACATGTTCCACCAGAACCAGTTCCTTCCGGAGACTATTTAGCAGAGGCACCGTGGCTCTGTCCAGAGCTTAGCCCCGCCCACGATGATTGTGATTGGTTTAAAGAAATGTCAATAAACCAGAGCACGATGTCCTCCCATCCAGGAATGCTGTGAGGACTAGACATACCTTCCTCTGCAGCGCTGTGGAGGAAGGTCTGGACATGATGTCTGATGGGACTTATCAGTCCCTCCAGAAAAACGTGATTATGTGATCGCATAATTCAACGCATAATCAGCCAAAGTCTTTCATATTTATGGGGGGGGTGCATTTTTTCAAATATGCCGCACTTTCGCTGCATAAATTGCCATTTTCCGCGGTAACGCGCTGCTCGCGATGATTTCATAATCCCCGCATTTTCGCGCAAAAGTCCCGTAATATATCTTAGCAGAAAGTTGAAAAATTTTGCATTTACTTCACACAAGAGCGGCCATTTCCCCTGTTGCCATGGGAACGTTATGAAGTGACGTTATGAAGTGACGTTATGAAGTGACTTTATGAAGTGACGTTATGAAGTGACGTGAGCATCATCGTAAAGCAGGGTGTTTGGGAGGAAAATCACAGTTTTTTCTCTTTTTCATCAAACCAGTTTTTGCAAGTTCCCGCAATTTCATCGCATAAAATTGCATGAATATCATATATAGCATATTCTATCACATTTTTTAAGAAAACGTGCCGCATAATCAAGGATTTTTGCCCTCAACAATCACAAAAAAACTCAGCATTTTTGTGGAAGGACTGACTTATAGAGCCGAGCCGAGCCGAGCCAACTCTGCAACAGCTGAATACTACGGTAAAACACGGTCCATTGATATTCATTCTGATCTGATCTCTGAACTAGTGCAGCAGCTGAGACTGAGTACCGATCCCACACCAGTGCTTTTAACAGCTGTATACTACAAAAACATGAACAAATACAGTACACCAAGAAACCAAAGAGTACTTCAGTAAAAGTACTCAGTTGCTTCCAACATAATCAGAATCAAACTGTTCACTAGATTAATTAATAAGTTACCAATGAAAGAATATTTCAGTTGAAGGAAACATGTTCTATATAAATCTGTCGGTGTGTTTTACCTGATCAGCAGCTCTGAATGTTTCTCCTCTTCATGCTCTCTGTTCAGGAACCCTCAGAGAACCTTTAGAGAACCTTTAGAGAACCTTTAGAGAACGCTGAGAGCAGCGTGGAGCAGCGGTCTGGTAAACAGCAGCGTGTCTCTGACTGCAGCAGATTCAGAAACAGAGAAACCTTCAGACTGCAGCGCAGGGAGGAGGGGCTCAGGCTGGGGGGGGGGGTGTATATATAATATATATATGTGTGTGTGTAGTGTGTGTGAGTGTGTGTATGTGTATATGTGTGTGTGTGTGTCTGTGTGTGTATGTGTGTGTGTCTGTGTGTGTGTCTGTCTGTGTGTGTGTCTGTGTGTGTCTGTGTGTGTGTCTGTCTGTGTGTGTATGTGTGTTCTGCCAAATGTTCTACTGATCGCCATTTACACAGTTTCTTTCCACAAGCTGTGATTGCTTTGAACAAAGCATCTTAAACTAGGCACTTTAAATGTATGTATGGATTTCATTGTACAGCATTTTTATATTGAGCATTTTAATATTGAGGCTTCATGTGGCTTTGTTTGTCTGTTTTATGTTGTGTCCTCTGATGTGTTGACTTTGCACTTTGAGCTACTTGCACATTTTTTCCAATGCGGGTTACACTGCAAATGGCTAATAAAGTGAATCTGAATCTGTGTGTGCAGTGTGTGTGTGTGTGTGTGTGTGTGTGTGTGTGTATGTATATGTGTGTGTGTAGTTGCTGGTTATTTCTGTTGATTGTAAAGAAGTCTGAAGATACTGATTGGATCTGAGGAAAGACGTTTAGTTTACCGTGGTAACAGCAATCACTCTAACGACATAAAGCAAACTCAGGAAAACCATCCACTAATATCTGATATAGCCATCTCCACCGTGGCTTAATGGGTGGGTTATCTTCTAGATGAATGGATGAGTAGTTCTGTATGTGTTCTGGATGAATGGATGAGTAGTTCTGTATGTGTTCTGGATGAATGGATGAGTAGTTCAGTATGTGTTCTGGATGAATGGATGAGTAGTTCTGTATGTGTTCTGGATGAATGGATGAGTAGTTCTGGATGTGTTCTGGATGAATGGATGAGTAGTTCTGGATGTGTTCTGGATGAATGGATGAGTAGTTCAGTATGTGTTCTGGATGAATGGATGAGTAGTTCTGTATGTGTTCTGGATGAAGGGATGAGTAGTTCTGGATGTGTTCTAGATGAATGGATGAGTAGTTCTGGATGTGTTCTAGATGAAGGAATGAGTAGTTCTGGATGTGTTCTGGATGAAGGGATGAGTAGTTCTGGATGTGCTCTAGATGAATGGATGAGTAGTTCTGGATGTGTTCTGGATGAATGGATGAGTAGTTCTGGATGTGTTCTAGATGAATGGATGAGTAGTTCTGGATGTGTTCTGGATGAATGGATGAGTAGTTCTGGATGTGTTCTAGATGAAGGAATGAGTAGTTCTGGATGTGTTCTGGATGAATGGATGA
>NC_053118.1:39903486-39915986 GCF_010015445.1 Perca fluviatilis
GTGCCACGACCACCATGAACATATGGCCTTGTAAGGGACCGGCAAAATCAACATGAATCCTCTGCCATGTGGAGCTCCTGGCCATGCCCAAGGATGGAGAGGCGATGGTCCAGGTGCTTTTGTGTGAGTTGGCAGGATTGGCAGGCTTCGACCACTTGTTTGATTTGAGCGTCAATTCCTGGCCACCACATGTAACTGTGGCGGCGCTTCATTGCTTCATTTTCCACCAGGGTGTCCCGTGTGTAGCTTCGGACAACACTCTGGGTCCAGCTTAGGAGGGATGACAACACGGATACCCACATGAGGCACTGTTGCTGAACAGTCAGTTCATCCTTCCTACTGATGAATGGTGCCGTGTGCGCTGTCCACATGCTGAACTCTCGGAAAACGACCTGTGGACACCATTTCCAGTACTTGAGCAAGGACAGGATCGGTCCTGGTCTCTCTGCAGATTTCTTTACAGCTCACGGGTAAGATTTCCAAGTGTTTAATGTGAAAACTGTCCACAGTGTTGGGTTTCTCCTTAACTGACGTGGCAAGTGGCAGGCGGGACAGCCCATCAGCATTGCCTGCGTCGCGGCTTCTCTGTACTGGATACTGTAATCATGAGCAGCCAACAGCAGAGCCCACCGCTGCATTCTGGCGGCTGCCATAGATGGTATTGTCTTTGCAGGGACTCAGAATTGTGGTCAGAGGGCGATGGTCAGTGAGGAGCGTAAACTTCCTACCATATAGGTAGTGATGGAATTTCCGAACACCAAATACAATGCCAAGAGCTTCACGCTCAATCTGTGCATACTTTTGTTCTGCTTTATTCAAGGTCCGTGATGCAAAAGCTATGGGCCTCTCTTGTCCATCTGGAAAGATGTGCGAAATTACAGCACCTACCCCATATGGTGAAGCATCACAAGCCAGCCGGATGGGCAGTTGCGGGTCGTAATGGGTAAGCACACTTTGCGATGACAACTGTTCTTTGGCCACCTGAAATGCTGTTGCACATTTTGAGGTCCATCGCCATGGTTTGCCTTTGCCCAAAAGTGCGTTGAGTGGGCTAAGAATGGTTGACAAGTTTGGAATGAACCTGCCGTAGTAGTTAATCAGCCCTAGAAAGGATCGAAGCTGACTCACATTCGTCGGTGCAGGAGCCTCCACAATCGCCCTCACTTTCTCTGGTGACTTGTGCAGGCCATGGGCGTCGATAACATGGCCCAGGTATTCCAGTGAATCCTTGAAAAATTCACATTTTTCCTTTTGGACACGTAAGCCGAATTCTTCAAGGCGTCCCAGGACAGCGTCCAAGTTCTTCAAGTGCTGAAGGCGGTCTTGGCCAGTTACCAAAATATCGTCCAAATAGCAGTGGACGTTCGGAAGACCCTGGAGAACCTGGTCCATGGCCCGCTGAAATATTGCTGGGGCCGACGTGATTCCAAAGGCAAGTCTGTTGTAACAGAACAGCCCTTTTGATGTTGTTATGGTGAGATATTTGCGAGAGTCTTCCTCCACAGGCATTTGCAGATATGCGTGAGACAAGTCCAGCTTACTGAAATGCTGCCCCCCTGACAGTGATGCGAATAAATCCTCAATCCGAGGAATCGGATATTTCTCCACCTGCAGAACGGGGTTGATTGTCACTTTGAAATCACCGCAAATCCTAACATCTCCATTCTTTTTCAACTGGCTTACGATGGGTGTTGCCCAGTCGCTGAACTTGACAGGCGATATGATGCCCTGTTCCCTCAGCCGATCAATCTCAGCTTCAACTTTTGGCCTCAGAGCATAGGGAACGACTCTTGCCTGGCAAAACCGTGGTTGATGACCGGTTTTCAGAGCTATGGCCACTTTAATGCCTTTCATTGTGCCCAGCTCCTTTTTAAAGACTTCATTGTGCCTCTGTAGCACAGCTTCTAAAGTCTCCTCACGAACTGTCTTAATCTCCGCCAGTCAATCCGTATTCTCCGCCAGCCATTTCCGCCCAAAGGCGTTGGTGAAGCCCTTTGACCACGTACAGTGGTAGCTTAGCCTTCTGCTTGTTCATTTTTACCAAGACTTTGATGACCCCCTCCGGTGAAATCAGCTCGCCAGTGTATGTCTTCAGTATAGTATTCGTTTGGCGTAAAGGTACATGACACAACTGCATGTCATATAGTTCTTTGGATATTAGAGAAACTGCAGCGCCTGTGTCTAATTCCATTTGAATCGTCTTTCCTTCAATCTTTGGTTTAACACACATGTGTGAAAGGTTTCCTTTCTGAGCCACCATGTTTAGTGTTAGCTCTGCATCTGTTGTGCTACCCTCACTACTGGACATTTCTTTTGCATCCATGTGGTACACTCCACTTTTCTTTTTCTTTGTAAACACTTTTTGTTTTACTTTCCTTTCTTTATTTCCATGCTCTTTGTTTCGACACATTCTCGATATGTGGCCTTCCTTACCGCAGCTGTGACATGTTTGGTCCTTGTAATAGCAGTCGGCCTCCTTGTGATTCGTTTTTCCACAGCGCACACATTTGTAGCGTTGCTGGCTAGTCAGTGACAGTGCATTTATCTTTAGTGCATTACTTAGCTGGTGCGTTTCTTTTGCTACCGTCTCCATTGCTAACTGCTTATTTCCACAGCCTTTTTCCAAGTGAGTGCAGTCTCGGTCAGCAATCTTTTCTGTATCGCCTCCGTGTTAAGTCCACAAACGAGTCTGTCTCAGTGCATCCAACAAATGCGTGCCAAAGTCGCCAGTGTTCTGCTAACTGTTTGATTACTGCAACGTATTGGCTCACTGATTCTCCCTCTTGTTGGTTTCGTTTATGGAAGGCGAAATCTCGGCAATGACAATCGGTGCGGAGAAAAATCGACTACAAAACACTAACAATATCATCGTATGACTTTAGCCCTGGCTTGTCAGGGACTACGAGGCCTACGTAATGAATCCGTAGGTATGGCAGCCCATTACACTGAGAAGAACGGCTGACTTTTATCGTCCTCAATCTCATTTGCTGTTACAAAATGTTCAAACCTTTCCACGTAGGCTGTCCACTGCTCCACTGACTCTTCGAAGCAGAGATCTGCCCGATGTATCCGTGTCGTGCCATTTCCTTCCATTAGCAGTAGTTCTCCGTTTCGTTGAGCTCATTAGCCTCTGTTAGCCCACTTCTCCCTCGCACAAACGCCTTTTTCTTCCTCACACACAGTCAATACTGCGGCGGAACAAAACAAACAAACGGCAATCCAAAAGTCGTCACCGTCGCCAATGATGTTATGTCGTGGGTTCACTTCAGATAATCTTGTTAATAGAGACAACACGGACACGTTGAGTTTCAGTGGAAAACTACCGATCTTTTTACTAACGTACTCATTCACTTAGTACATTCAGATAAACACACTAACAGTGGCGACACAGCGCCAACTAGTGGAACGGGGTACTCAATACACAATGTCCCATACATCACAATTATGTCTGTGATTGTGATTGTGTCTGTGATAGTAATAGTATGTGTTACCTGTGTGTCTGTGATTATGTCTGTGATTGTGATTGTGATTGTGTCTGTGATAGTAATAGTATGTGTTACCTGTGTGTCTGTGATTGTGTCTGTGATTATGTCTGTGATTGTGTCTGTGATAGTAATAGTATGTGTTACCTGTATGTCTGTGATAGTAATAGTATGTGTTACCTGTGTGTCTGTGATTGTGTCTGTGATAGTAATAGTATGTGTTACCTGTGTGTCTGTGATTATGTCTGTGATTGTGATTGTGATTGTGTCTGTGATAGTAATAGTATGTGTTACCTGTGTGTCTGTGATTATGTCTGTGATTGTGATTGTGATTGTGTCTGTGATAGTAATAGTATGTGTTACCTGTGTGTCTGTGATTGTGTCTGTGATTATGTCTGTGATTGTGTCTGTGATAGTAATAGTATGTGTTACCTGTATGTCTGTGATAGTAATAGTATGTGTTACCTGTGTGTCTGTGATTGTGTCTGTGATAGTAATAGTATGTGTTACCTGTGTGTCTGTGATTATGTCTGTGATTGTGATTGTGATTGTGTCTGTGATAGTAATAGTATGTGTTACCTGTGTGTCTGTGATTGTGTCTGTGATTATGTCTGTGATTGTGTCTGTGATAGTAATAGTATGTGTTACCTGTGTGTCTGTGATTGTGTCTGTGATAGTAATAGTATGTGTTACCTGTGTGTCTGTGATTGTGTCTGTGATAGTAATAGTATGTGTTACCTGTGTGTCTGTGATTGTGTCTGTGATTGTGTCTGTGATAGTAATAGTATGTGTTACCTGTGTGTCTGTGATTGTGTCTGTGATAGTAATAGTATGTGTTACCTGTGTGTCTGTGATTGTGTCTGTGATAGTAATAGTATGTGTTACCTGTGTGTCTGTGATTGTGTCTGTGATAGTAATAGTATGTGTTACCTGTGTAGTCCAGGTACCATGCTCATGTATTCAGGTTCCTCAGAGGCTCGCCTCCTGCTGACCCACAATGCTCTGCTGCTTCCTGTCTGCCTGCGGCCTCCAGCTGTGAGTCTGGTCACAGCAAAATTGTCAGAGAGAAAACGTAAAAAAACGTTAAAAAAATGCACCAAAATCTTTGATAAAAAACATCAAAAACGTTGAGAAAACTCCCCGAGAAAAATGTTGAAAAAATGCCAAAACTTCAAACACACAAAAAGAGTCAAAACACGTTAAAAACGTCAAAAAACGTCAGCGGCAAAAACTTAAAGTAAGTCAAAGGTCAAAACCCAGATGTGGTTTAAACAGGGAGACTCACCTGGCCCCTCCCCCCTCTGATCGTCTGGCTGCTGATTGGACGCTGTGCCTGGACTCTGAGTGATGTCATTCCTCCTGCGATGGAGACATTTAAAGCTCAGTAGAAGTTTGTGGCTCCGCTGAGTCACAGAGACACTGAGAGCTGATTGGCTGTTACCTGATAGGTGGTCTGAGTGGGCGTGGCCTCTGAGAGGGAAAGAACAGTTGGGATTAATCAGGACAACATCCAACGTACAACTAACTTCTGTTCTAAATACAAATAGGGCTATTTCATTTTGACATTTCAATATAAAATATGGGTCCAAATAAAAGCTTTCAAGAACAGAGCATTGGACCCATAGATATAAATCTGTTGCAGTGTTTCCTTTATGTTGATTTGACCGTGGCGGCCCCCCCACGGCAACATTTCTGCCCCCCCACGGTATCAGAAACAGGGCTGCATTCAGTAGCGGAGATAGCGTGGGTGCCAGGGCCCCGTGCCAATTAGGGGCCCCTCAAACGGCGCCGATCTTGCGTCACTTGAGGAGAACGGGGCCCTCGCCAAGTGACACATTATTAGCTGAAAGAAGCTAATCACTGCATATGATCTCACGTTGTGATGATCCAGCTCTTCTTATCAAACATATATATATATATATATATATATATATATATATATATATATATATATATATATATATATATATATAATAGAGCCATGTCAGTTATATAGTGTGGCTCTGATTGAGCTCACATGGCCTGTTCAGCACCATCGCTGTCCTTCAGCTGTCGCTGTCCGTGGTGCTGAAACATTTTCACTTGACTGGCAAACTGCTTTCTTTGTTCGTCAATACAAACTTGTCAAAAACTGTCTTTTCTTTGTGTTTTATTTGACATATAGGCTTACTTGGCTCAACGAGTAACATATTATAACATGCATTCATCAGATATTTTACCGTTTTTTTTAAACGGTTTTAATTTTAAAATGACTTGGTAGCAGAGGGCCCCGTGATGAAGCTCCGCCCCCACTGTAATGAGAGTCTACCTTCGCCCCCAGCTGCATTGTTAGAGTGCATGTCGGAGAACGTTTGTATTTTAGGAGCATTATTTACATGCTGAAGTAGTGACACTGCATTAAGATAATGTAATTAATAGTGGGTTTATTGTTATTAAGATAATGTAATTAATAGTGGGTTAATAGTGGGTTTATTGTTAGTTGCTACAGAATGCTTAGCCTATATGTCAAGATCAAAGTTGGCCGATATAGTAACTCTTGTTGCAGCTAAGTGTCAGTTCTTTTTCATTGGAAGGGGGGAAGTTTGGACCTGCCCCCACTGCTAAAAAAACTCCTAAAGGAAACACTGTGTTGTTTTATATCTACGCTCGGACCTTTCTTCCTTGTATACTTTCGTGTACCGTTCCAAAAAGCACCTTTAATATTTGTCTGAACTTCTGTCACTCCAGGCCTCTTTTCTTCTAAATAACTGGACTATATGAGTTTAAGCGAGCGGTATACGTGCCGTTCCCGACCTGTCGCACGACAATGTGACATCACGGGAGCGCCGTTACTGTTTATACTCCAGGGTGGTGGTGGCGACACTAGCTGCAGTCTTCTCCTGAACAGAGGGGGCGCTAATGAGGAAAGGCTACCGACTTTGCTATTTCTATGGACTAGAAGAAGAAGAAGAAAAAGGTAAACAACGGCAGAACTGGCAGCAGCATTGGCGTCAATGCTTCGATCTGATTGGATGAGCAACTTGGTGGGATCAAGCCTTTAATTCACCATAAAAGAGCTCATCTTAACCCGGTAAGTTTTACCAGAGGTCAGAACTACTACGGCCACTAGAGGGCTCCACCACTACAGACCTAAATATAGATCAGAACTACTACGGCCACTAGAGGGCTCCACCACTACAGACCTAAATATAGGTCAGAACTACTACGACCACTAGAGGGCTCCACCACTACAGACCTAAATATAGATCAGAACTACTACGGCCACTAGAGGGCTCCACCACTACAGACCTAAATATAGGTCAGAACTACTACGGACCTAAATATAGATCAGAACTACTACGGCCACTAGAGGGCTCCACCACTACAGACCTAAATATAGGTCAGAACTACTACGGCCACTAGAGGGCTCCACCACTACTGACCCTAAATATAGGTCAGAACTACTCGGCCACTAGAGGGGCTCCACCACTACAGACCTAAATATAGGTCAGAACTACGCCCGCCACTAGAGGGCCCCCACTACATGACCTAAATATAGGTCAGAACTACTACGGCCACATAGAAGGCTTCACCACTACTGACCTAAATATAGGTCAGAACTACTACGCCACTAGAGGGGCTCCACCACTACTGACCTAAATATAGGTCAGAACTACTACGACCACTAGAGGGCTCCACCACTACTGCACCTAAATATAGGTCAGAACTACTACGACCACTAGAGGGCTCCACCCCAGACCTAAATATAGGTCAGAACTACGACCACTAGAGGGCTCCACCACTACACAAATTAGTCAGGACTACTACGACCACTACAGGGGCTCCACCACTACTGACCTAAATATAGGTCAGAACTACTACGACCACTAGAACCACTACATACCAAACATAGGTCAGAACTACTACGACCACTAGAGGCTCCCCCTACAGCTAAATATAGTCAGAACTACGCCACTAGAGGCTCCACCACTACAGACCTAAATATAGGTCAGAACTACTACGACCACTAGAGGGCTCCACCACTACTGACCTAAATATAGGTCAGAACTACTACGACCACTAGAGGGCTCCACCACTACTAACCTAAATATAGGTCAGAACTACTACGACCACTAGAGGGCTCCACCACTACTAACCTAAATATAGGTCAGAACTACTACGACCACTAGAGGGCTCCACCACTACTGACCTAAATATAGGTCAGAACTACTACGACCACTAGAGGGCTCCACCACTACTGACCTAAATATAGGTCAGAACTACTACGACCACTAGAGGGCTCCACCACTACTGACCTAAATATAGGTCAGAACTACTACGACCACTAGAGGGCTCCACCACTACTGACCTAAATATAGGTCAGAACTACTACGACCACTAGAGGGCTCCACCACTACAGACCTAAATATAGGTCAGAACTACTACGGCCACTAGAGGGCTCCACCACTACAGACCTAAATATAGGTCAGAACTACTACGGCCACTAGAGGGCTCCACCACTACTAACCTAAATATAGGGCAGAATGATGCTGGAACTAACGACCTATGGGGGAGTTTCTCAGGCGAGGACAGACTTTAAGGAGTGGGAGGTGTGATGTTTTCTCACCTGCAGACTCTGCTGCAGGGCTGCAGTCAGACGCTCCACCAGATGATCCCGAGCTGAACCAGAACTGTCCTGAAAGTGAAACAGAGAGCTGTGTTCAGACCATGCACCTTGAGGAGGGAGCGAGAGAGACTTCCCATCCAGGGCTGCATCTCAGGGCCCTTATTGTATATTTCCTCGACTCCTCAACTGCTCGAGGGAGCACCGAGCAGGGAGCATCGAGGAGAGATCATCGAGGAGGGAGCATCGAGGAGGGAGCATCGAGGAGCTATAGGTGAGGATACAGGGAGCAGCCTTCCTAGTACAGCTGAAGGAGTTGCTAACTCCTCCCAAACAGCTGAAGGAGTGTCTAACTCCTCCCAAACAGCTGAAGGAGTTGCTAACTCCTCCCAAACAGCTGAAGGAGTGTCTAACTCCTCCCAAACAGCTGAAGGAGTGTCTAACTCCTCCCAAACAGCTGACGGAGTTTCTAAGTCCTCCCAAACAGCTGACGGAGTTTCTAACTCCTCCCAAACAGCTGACGGAGTTTCTAAGTCCTCCCAAACAGCTGAAGGAGTTTCTAACTCCTCCCAAACAGCTGACGGAGTTTCTAAGTCCTCCCAAACAGCTGACGGAGTTTCTAACTCCTCCCAAACAGCTGACGGAGTTTCTAACTCCTCCCAAACAGCTGACAGAGTTTCTAACTCCTCCCAAACAGCTGACAGAGTTTCTAACTCCTCCCAAACAGCTGAAGGAGTGTCTAACTCCTCCCAAACAGCTGACAGAGTTTCTAACTCCTCCCAAACAGCTGACGGAGTTTCTAACTCCTCCCAAACAGCTGACGGAGTTTCTAAGTCCTCCCAAACAGCTGACGGAGTTTCTAACTCCTCCCAAACAGCTGACGGAGTTTCTAAGTCCTCCCAAACAGCTGAAGTAGTGTCTAACTCCTCCCAAACAGCTGACGGAGTTTCTAAGTCCTCCCAAACAGCTTACAGAGTCATGTGATACAGAGGAAAGGAGTCTGCAATACATCGCCTGTTTCCTCGTTGCCTCTCTCCTCCGTGTTATTTCCTCCGTCTCTCCCGTGCCTCCTCGTGGGAGGGACTAGGACATGAGGAAGGGAGGCAAGTGGAGGACTCGAGGAGGCAACTTAAGGGCTATGAGATGCAGCTCAGATGTCATCAGTCCTCATTAACCAATCAGATCCCACCAACCAAAGGGACTTGAGATAGGTCTCGAGGCCGAGGAGCCGTCACGATTGGTCAGAATGATGTCAAATCTGTGTGACAATGTGTGATTGTCACATGAACACACCTGGCAGTGAGACAGGTGTTATCTGGCTGTGAGACAGTTGTTACCTGGCAGTGAGACAGGTGTTACCTGGCAGTGAGACAGTTGTTACCTGGCAGTGAGACAGGTGTTACCTGGCAGTGAGACAGTTGTAACCTGGCAGTGAGACAGTTGTAACCTGGCAGTGAGACAGGTGTTACCTGGCAGTAAGACAGTTGTAACCTGGCAGTGAGACAGGTGTTACCTGGCAGTGAGACAGAGCCTTCAAAGCCTGTTTGTAGAGCTGAACAGCTTTCTGCTGCTTCCTCTGCTTCAGGTAACACTCTGCTAACGACTCACACACCTGAACCTCAGACAGGTGGTCCTCTGCAGACAGACAGGCAGAGACACAGACAGACAGGCAGAGAGACAGACAGAGAGGCAGAGAGACAGACAGACAGGCATACAGACACACAGACAGACAGAGAGACAGGAGGAGAGACAGACAGACAGACATAGAGACAGACAGACAGACAGGCAGACAGACAGACATAGAGACAGACAGACAGAGAGACAGACAGACACTATTTAGCAGAGCAACCACCTCTGTGTCTGCAGCTTAGTGCAGCTCCAAATAATGAACAGTATTAACATTATTAACATTATTAAACAGTATTAACATTATTAGACAGTATTAACATTATTAGACAGTATTAACATTATTAAACTGTATTAACATTATTAAACTGTATTAACATTATTAAACTGTATTAACATTATTAACATTATTAAACTGTATTAACATTATTAACATTATTAAACAGTATTAACATTATTAAACTGTATTAACATTATTAACATTATTAAACATAATTAACATTATTAAACTGTATTAACATTATTAACATTATTAAACTGTATTAACATTATTAAACTGTATTAACATTATTAAACTGTATTAACATTATTGAACTGTATTAACATTATTAACATTATTTAACTGTATTAACATTATTAAACTGTATTAACATTATAAAACTGTATTAACATTATTAAACAGTATTAACATTATTGAACTGTATTAACATTATTAACATTATTAAACTGTATTAACATTATTAAACTGTATTAACATTATTAAACTGTATTAACATTATAAAACTGTATTAACATTATTAAACAGTATTAACATTATTGAACTGTATTAACATTATTAACATTATTTAACTGTATTAACATTATTAAACTGTATTAACATTATTAAACAGTATTAACATTATTAAACTGTATTAACATTATTTAACTGTATTAACATTATTAAACTGTATTAACATTATTAAACATTATTAACATTATTAAACTGTATTAACATTATTAACATTATTAAACTGTATTAACATTATTTAACTGTATTAACATTATTAAACTGTATTAACATTATTAAACATTATTAACATTATTAAACTGTATTAACATTATTAAACTGTATTAACATTATAAAACTGTATTAACATTATTAAACAGTATTAACATTATTTAACTGTATTAACATTATTAAACTGTATTAACATTATTAAACTGTATTAACATTATTAAACAGTATTAACATTATTAAACTGTATTAACATTATTAACATTATTAAACTGTATTAACATTATTAAACTGTATTAACATTATTAAACTGTATTAACATTATTAAACAGTATTAACATTATTGAACTGTATTAACATTAAAGTAAAGCAGTCACCGGTGTCTCTGAAGCCCTGCAGAGCCAGGATGAAGCTCTCTGCTGCCTCCTCTTCATCACCCAGCTGACTGCAGGCATACCCCAAGTTACTGAAGCACCGGGCCTGGTCCCCACGGCAACCCAGGGAGCCTACAGACAGACAGACAGACAGGCAGACAGAGGCAGACAGACAGACAGACATAGACAGACAGACAGACAGATACACAGATATACACACACACACACACACACACACACACACAGACACACACACACACACACAAACAAACACACACACACACAATTAATTTGCCTTTTCACAGACTGAAACTAAAGGTGACAGAGCTTTTGAAACAGTCGTTTTCAGAGTGTTTAACAGTTTTTCTTGATTGCTTTGACCTGCTTAAAGAAACTGGGATCCACTCGGTGTTCACCACCACTGTCTCAGCAGAGCAGAAGACACCTCTTGCAAATGTGGATTGACACATCCCCCTTTTGCAGAACAGTTAACACGGATGTCATTCAAGCAGTCCAAACTCCATTGTTTTAGCTATGGTAACCAAACAGAAACCATCTGTTCCTAACTATTAGAAAGTACCTACATCAGTATGAAATCACTGAAGCACATGTTTGACACTCCTTCACACAAATCTTCAATTAGCAGTCAGTGTGCAGGCCTTAAAGGTGCAGTGTCTGTGTTGTTCCCTAACCCAACCTGGATGGAAGAGGTCTAAGACACAAGAGATTGAGTATCAATAGTGGCTATTTCTTATACTCTACAGTAATAGATGTTTATACTTTACTGTAATAGATTTTATTTTGGTTTACATGTATTTTGTGTAATATTTACAGTATTTCAGTTTTCAGCCACAGTTTCAAAATAAGAATCAATGGAATCAATAAAATTTGCATCAAAGCATTTCTGATTCTGGATCCAATTTGACCATGAGTGCCACTGTTTCAGCCTGTGTGTTAACGGTTTTGAAAATGTGGAGTTTGAGTTGACCGCTGCATCAAAGCAATCAAGAACAACTGTAATGTGTTTATGTATCTGGTCTGTCTCTCCCTTTATGACTCAGTCTGTATATATGTATCTATATATCTATATCTGTTTGTGCTCTATATCTATATATCAATAACCGTTCCTGACCGTAGAGCCCGGCAGCCAGCCGGTGGTAGCCCACGGCGGCGGGGAAGCGTCCGGCAGAGTTCAGGGCGGCTCCCAGGTTGTGCAGCACTCTGGCCAGCAGGGGGGGCTGCTGAGCTGCAGGGCTCAGGGCTCGCTGCAGGCACGCCACGGCCTCCTGGAAACACCGCAGCCGGCAGTAAGACACGCCCACGCACAGGTACAGCTCACCTGGACAACAGCACACAAAGTCACTCAGTCAGTCTGATCTGATGTAGTATAATAGGGGACATTCATAAACGCTTAACGTGAA
>NC_053118.1:39920986-39948486 GCF_010015445.1 Perca fluviatilis
TTGTGTTGCTGTCTCATCTGTGTTGTGTTGCTGTCTCACCTGTGTTGCTGTCTCACCTGTGTTGTGCTGCTGTCTCACCTGTGTTGTGTTGCTGTCTCACCTGTGTTGTGTTGCTGTCTCACCTGTGTTGCTGTCTCACCTGTGTTGTGCTGCTGTCTCACCTGTGTTGTGTTGCTGTCTCACCTGTGTTGTGTTGCTGTCTCACCTGTGCTGTGTTGCTGTCTCACGTGTGTTGCTGTCTCACCTGTGTTGTTTGCTGTCTCACCTGTATTGTGTTGCTGTCTCACCTGTGTTTTGTTGTTGTCTCACCTGTGTTGGCTGTCTCACCTGTGTTGCTGTCTCACCTGTGTTGCTGTCACCTATTGTGTTGCTGTCTCACCTGTGTTGTGTTGCTGTCTCACCTGTGTTGTGTTGCTGTCTCACCTGTGCTGTGTTGCTGTCTCACCTGTGTTGTGTTGCTGTCTCACCTGTGTTGCTGTCTCACCTGTGTTGTGTTGCTGTCTCACCTGTGTTGTGTTGCTGTCTCACCTGTGTTGTGTTGCTGTCTCACCTGTGTTGTGCTGCTGTCTCACCTGTGTTGTGTTGCTGGCTCACCTGTGTTGTGCTGCTGTCTCACCTGTGTTGTGTTGCTGGCTCACCTGTGTTGTGCTGCTGTCTCACCTGTGTTGTGTTGCTGGCTCACCTGTGTTGTGCTGCTGTCTCACCTGTGTTGTGCTGCTGTCTCACCTGTGTTGTGTTGCTGTCTCACCTGTGTTGTGTTGCTGTCTCACCTGTGCTGCAGCCTTCAGAGCGCTGTTGAAGCAGCTCAGAGCGTGTTCAGAGCGGCCGTCCTGCAGAGCTCTGTGTCCCGCAGACGTTAACTCCTCGATGTCCTTCATCCTCTTCTTCCTCTTCTTCTTCAGCTTCACCTCATCCTTACCTGGAGCAGTCGCCATGACGACCTGCAGGATGACTCACCTGGACACAGTCTGAAGACACACAGAGACACGAGAACACCTGATGAGTCTGAACCAAACATTAAGTTTGGTTAGAGTGGAGCTGAGTGCTTTCAGTTATGATCTCATTAATGTTTAATATGTGTGTGTATGGAAGCACCAATAGCACCAAGGTAAGTCCCACGAAGGAGTAAGTTACTGGGGCAATAAGCCCTCTGATTCTGATGCTAAAGCTAAGCTAACAGCTCCCTCTGCTGGACGGGTCAGCTCATCACCTGGACTTTAAAAATAAGAGATAACCTACTATAATGAGTGATTATCTTCATGGTGGATTCATGTGTAGGTTATTCCCTGAATGAATGGATGAGTAGTTCTGTCTCTAAAATGTGGATCAGTGCTTCCCAAATAGCCCAAGATGACGTCCTCACATGTCTTGTTCTGTCCACAACTCAAAGATCTTGAGTTTCCTGTCCGACAGGAGAGAAGACACTAGAACAAGGTCACCCTAAAACTATCTCTAGTTTACCCATGCCAGTTAAGATGTAACTGGGGGGTGAAAGTCGTACAGGGAGGAGGAGGTGAGATGGCTCCGAGATGTCTCTTGTATTTCTCTGATTGTCTTCATGTGTATCAGATTGCCTGTAAGAATTGTAGCGTCATAATAATCCAAGTGTGTGTGTGCTGTCACTCTGAAGATGCATATAAGCCTGGTGTTCTGTTCACTCATTTGAGAAACTGACTCCACACTGGGCTGCGGCCTTTTGTGAAATCATGTTGCTCCTATTTGCAAATATATCTTTAATAAAATACAAAAACCCAACTTGATTTTAGTCTCAGACTGTCTTCCAAACTTCCACTACAGTGTGTGTGTGTCTGTGTGTGTCTGTCTCTGTGTTAGTGTGTGTGTCTGTGTGTGTGTGTGTCTGTGTGTGGTTACTTTAAGTTGATTTATGCAGTAACAGAGTATTTCTACACTGTGGTATTTAATAGGCTACTTTTACTGCTTCCTCCTACGTCTCCCTTCCACTCACACACTATTATTGTTAGCATTACGCATATAAAAGCTAAGTGCCCTTTAGAGTGAGTTAGCAGAGTTAGCAGTTATCAGTTAGCAGAGTTAGCAGAGTTAGCAGCCCTTACTGTTACCAGGTGAAGAAGATGTAGTTCCTCCATATTGAGCCGTAAGATGTTTTCCTCTCCTGCTGAATACATGATGGATGGCTGTCACTGGAGTTGACTCCGTTGCCATGGCAACACTAAAACAAATAAGAAGTGAAGAAGAGAATAAAGTAAATAAATGATGTGACGGACAGAGAGCGTGACATGTGAAGCAAGTAGTTGCTTTTAAACAACTAGTTAGTTTACTTTAGTTTAGTTAAGGTAGGTGTTTATGGTTTAACGATAGGAAAATACAAAGACCACAATGCAACGCGACAACGTTCCAGCCAACGGGAGGAGCGGCTGGTCGTTCGACCAATCAGAGAGCGGCGGGAGCTTTCAAACTTCTGACCGGAAGCATCTCGAGCAGCAGCGGACAGTTTGAAAGCGACCGAGCCGAGTTTGAGACGTTTTCACGGTGTTTCCGTTAAACCGGGAGAGATTTCTCCTCAGAGACCGAGTCACCGAGGACAGAAAGAAGCGGACAGCTTGCTTTCCGCCGCTGGAGGACGAAAACAGAAGATAACGGATCAACATGGCGGATTGCTCGCGCCGGTGTGAGTCAAATAAACATGAATGCTGCTTTATTATCCTAATCTCTAATGTTAAATATACATGTGTTGATGTTGTTTTTTTATGGATGTTGTAAGGAAAAAAATTATTTGTGTGGTGGTGTGTTTTTTATTTTTATTTGTTTTTTTTTTTTTTGTTATTTTATTTTGTGTTGTGTGTGTGTTTGTTTTGTGGTTGTTTTTTTTGTGTGTTTTTTTTTTTGGTTTTTTGTTTTTAGGTGGTTTGTTTTTGTTTGTTTTTTGGTGGTGTTTTTGTTTTTTTTTTGTGTGTGTGTGTGTGTTTTTTTTTTTTTGTGTGTGGTAAGTTTTTGTTTGGTTTAGTATTTTTAGGTGTGGTTTTTATTGTATATTGGTGTGTTATGTGTTATTAGTAGTGGGTGTTTTGTGTATTTGTGTGTATTTATGTGTGTTGGTTTTGGTAATGTTATGTTGAATGTGTATGGGTGATTTTTTGGTATGGGTAGTTTGTGATTTTTTATTTTTGATATGGTTTATTTTTGTAATGTGTTGTTGTTGGTTTGTCTTTGTTTATTTACATGTGTGTGTGTGTGTGTCTCTGTGTGTGTGTGTGTGTGTGTGTTATTTGTGTGTGTGTCTGTCTGTCTGTCTGTCTGTCTGTCTGTCTGTGTGTGTGTGTGTGTGTGTGTGTGTGTGTGTGTGTGTGTGTGTGTGTGTGTGTGTGTGTGTTCCAGATGAGCGTCTGACAGCAGAGCAGATGGATGAACAGAGGATCCAGAACGTGGCCTATCAGTACCTCTGCAGGCTGGAGGAGGCCAAGAGGTCAGTTGGTCCACTTCACCCCTGGTCCTAGTCCAGACTTCACACCTGGTCCTAGTCCAGCCTTTACTGGTTCATTCTTCACACCTGGTTCTAGTCCAGACTAGGACTGTTGTGTAGTCCAGACTACTAGTACTGTTGTGTAGTCCAGACTACTAGGACTGCTGTGTAGTCCAGACTACTAGGACTGCTGTGTAGTCCAGACTACTAGGACTGCTGTGTAGTTCAGACTAGGACTGCTGTGTAATCCAGACTACTAGGACTGCTGTGTAATCCAGACTACTAGGACTGCTGTGTAATCCAGACTAGGACTGCTGTGTAATCCAGACTACTAGGACTGCTGTGTAGTCCAGACTACTAGGACTGTTGTGTAGTCCAGACTAATAGGACTGTTGTGTAGTCCAGACTAATAGGACTGTTGTGTAGTCCAGACTAATAGGACTGTTGTGTAGTCCAGACTAGGACTGTTGTGTAGTCCAGACTAGAACTGTTGTGTAGTCCAGACTACTAGGACTGCTGTGTAGTCCAGACTACTAGGACTGTTGTGTAGTCCAGACTAATAGGACTGTTGTGTAGTCCAGACTAATAGGACTGTTGTGTAGTCCAGACTAGGACTGTTGTGTAGTCCAGACTAGGACTGTTGTGTAGTCCAGACTACTAGGCCTGCTGTGTAGTCCAGACTACTAGGACTGCTGTGTAGTCCAGACTACTAGGACTGCTGTGTAGTTCAGACTAGGACTGCGGTGTAGTCCAGACTACTAGGACTGCGGTGTAATCCAGACTAGGACTGCTGTGTAGTCCAGACTACTAGGACTGCTGTGTAGCCCAGACTACTAGGACTGCTGTGTAGTCCAGACTACTAGGACTGCTGTGTAGTCCAGACTACTAGGACTGCTGTGTAGTCCAGACTACTAGGACTGCGGTGTAGTCCAGACTACTAGGACTGCTGTGTAGCCCAGACTAGGACTGCGGTGTAGCCCAGACTAGGACTGCGGTGTAGCCCAGACTAGGACTGCGGTGTAGCCCAGACTAGGACTGCTAGGTAGTCCAGACTAGGACTGCTGTGTAGCCCAGACTAGGACTGCTGTGTAGTCCAGACTAGGACTGCTGTGTAGCCCAGACTAGGACTGCTGTGTAGCCCAGACTAGGACTGCTGTGTAGTCCAGACTAGGACTGCTGTGTAGCCCAGACTAGGACTGCTGTGTAGCCCAGACTAGGACTGCTGTGTAGCCCAGACTAGGACTGCTGTGTAGCCCAGACTAGGACTGCTGTGTAGCCCAGACTAGGACTGCTAGGTAGTCCAGACTAGGACTGCTAGGTAGTCCAGGGCTGCACCATAAGAGGAAAATGTGACATTGTGATAATTTGACTGATGTAATTGCGATATGCTTCACCATATTGGAGGGAATGATCCATATTTTGGATCATCATTCTCACTGAAACCCAAATCCAAACGTACTATAGTCATGTAGTGTGATGTTTACGAGGATCTGGACCAAACAAAGATGTCTTCTGTAGTCTGTAGGATGGGATTTGTAGTCCAGGACGTCTCTGCAGCTCCACACTAGAGAGGTTCACTTCTTTTCTCAAAAGCTTATTATTTTTAAACCAAAACGTAAGTAAGTAAAGTTTATTTATATAGCACATTTCACAGGTAAAGAAATGGATGATGTCATCATCAGATCTTCAGCAGAAAAACATTAATATTTATATAATTATATATAATTTGACATCGAACCGATACCGATGTGTTAAAAAAATGACCATATCTGCCGATATTATACTGATATTATATCGTGCACCACTAGTATTACAGCCCAACCCTAGTGTGGATGTTGGCTTAAGCGTGATTTATGATTTATACTTGTGCGTAAAATCGTTGCCAGGCTACATATGCAGGTCTGGGTCTCTCCAGACCTGCATATGCAGGTCTGGAGAGACCCAGACCTGCACATGTAGCCTGGCAACTTGAAACATCACATGTGACCTCACTGTGTCCACGCCTTGATGACATCCTGTGTGACCTCACTGTGTCCACGCCTTGATGACATCACATGTGACCTCCCTGTGCCAGGTGGATGGAGGCGTGTCTGGGGGAGGAGCTCCCTGCTCCCTCCGAGCTGGAGGAGGCGCTGAGGAACGGGGTCTTCCTCGCCAAGCTGGGTCATCGCTTCGCTCCCAACGCTGTCGCCCTGAAGAAGATCTACGACCCCGAGCAGCTACGCTACCAGGTCTCACACACACACACACACACACACACATATACATAGACACACATATACATAGACACACATATACATAGACACACATACACATATATATAGACACACACACACACACACACACATACACATATACATAGACATAAACACATACACACACAACATACATATACATAGATTCACATGCACACACACACACACACACACACACATATACACATTTATATACGTATAGTATACATACAATACACATACATACATAACAAACCATGTATTTTATACATTGTATTATCTCATTTTTTTGTGTGTGTGTGTGTGTGTGTGTGTCTGTGTGTGTGTGTGTGTGTGTGTGTGTGTGTGTGTGTGTGTGTATCTGTGTGTGTGTGTGTGTGTTGTGTGTGTATCTGTGTGTGTATCTGTGTGTGTGTGTGTGTGTAATTGTTATCAGGCGGCTGGTCTTCAGTTCCGTCACACCGACAACATCAACCACTGGAGGAACGCCATGACGACGCTCGGCCTGCCATCGGTCAGTAATAGATTACTCTGTTATATTAGAGTATGTTTCTTATTCAGAGTATAATATTAGAGTATATATATTCAGAGTATATTATTAGAGTATATATATTCAGAGTATATTATTAGAGTATATATATTCAGAGTATATTATTAGAGTATATATATATTAGAGTATGTTTCTTATTCAGAGTATAATATTAGAGTATATATATTCAGAGTATGTTTCTTATTCAGAGTATATTATTAGAGTGTATATATATTCAGAGTAGGTTTCTTATTCAGAGTATATTATTGGAATATATATTCAGAGTATGTTTCTTATTCAGAGTATATTATTAGAGTATATATATATTCAGAGTATATTATTAGAGTATATATATATATTCAGAGTATATTATTAGAGTGTATATATATTCAGAGTAGGTTTCTTATTCAGAGTATATTATTGGAATATATATATTCAGAGTATGTTTCTTATTCAGAGTATATTATTAGAGTATATATATTCAGAATATATTATTAGAGTATATATATTCAGAGTATATTTCTTATTCAGAGTATATTATTAGAGTATATATATTCAGAGTATATTTCTTATTCAGAGTATATTATTAGAGTATATATATTCAGAGTATATTTGTTGTATTTTTCAGATCTTTTACCCAGAAACTACAGACGTGTACGACAGGAAGAACATGCCCCGAGCGGTTTACTGCATCCACGCTCTCAGGTCAGAGCACCTGTCTCTCTCTCTGTCTGTCTGTCTCTCTCTGTGTTAACAGCCTGTCTGTCTCTCTGCAGCCTGTCTCTCGCTCTCTCTGTGTTAACAGCCTGTCTCTCTCTGCAGCCTGTACCTGTACAGACTCGGTCTGGCTCCACAGATCCAGGATCTCTACGGGAAAGTCAAGTTCACAGGTTTTATTATTAATATTATAATTATTATTAATAATAATAATCAGATGTAATAACTGCTAGCAGCTGATCTATCCTGACTATAGTTGTGTATGTAATAAGTGCTAGCAGCTGATCTATCCTGACTATCGTTGTGTATGTAGTAAGTGCTAACAGCTGATCTATCCTGACTATCGCTGTGTATGTAGTAAGTGCTAACAGCTGATCTATCCTGACTATAGTTGTGGATGTAATAAGTGCTAACAGCTGATCTATCCTGACTATAGTTGTGGATGTAATAAGTGCTAACAGCTGATCTATCCTGACTATAGTTGTGGATGTAATAAGTGCTAACAGCTGATCTATCCTGACTATCGTTGTGTATGTAATAAGTGCTAACAGCTGATCTATCCTGACTATAGTTGTGGATGTAATAAGTGCTAACAGCTGATCTATCCTGACTATCGTTGTGGATGTAATAAGTGCTAGCAGCTGATCTATCCTGACTAATGTGTTCAGAGGAGGAGATCAACAACATGAAGTCTGAGCTGGATAAATATGGGATCCAGATGCCGGCCTTCAACAAGATCGGAGGGATTCTGGCCAATGAGCTGTCAGTGGACGAGGCCGCAGGTACAGAGAGTCAGCAGCTGATTGGCTGATGGGGAGGAGGAGCAGACGGTGACCCAGCCTCTCTGTTTTTTTCCCATCAGCCCATGCGGCGGTGATTGCCATCAACGAGGCGGTGGACAGAGGAGAGGTGGCGGTGACGGCGGGCGCTCTGAGGAACCCCAACGCTCAGCTGGCCGAGCTGCAGGACGCCCTGATGGCCGTCTACCAGGAGATGCTGCAGCAGGACAAGAACAGGAAGAGACACGCAGCCAATAGGGTGAGAGAACCACTCAGGGGACAGCAGGCAGCCAATAGGGTGAGAGAACCACTCAGGGGACAGCAGGCAGCCAATAGGAGTAGGAGAGGGTAAGCGAACCACGTAGGGCAGCCGATAGCGATAGGTGAGAGAGAGAAACGAGGACTGCAGGTGTGTGTGTGTGTGTGGCCTCTAGAAATCATTATCGTGTGTGTGTGTGTGTGTGTGGCCTCTAGTATTTGTGTGTGTGTGTGTGTGTGTGTGGCCTTCTAGTAATCATTGTGTGTGTGTGTGTGTGTGTGGCCTTCTAGTAATCATTGTGTGTGTGTGGCCTTCTAGTAATCATTGTGTGTGTGTGTGTGTGTGTGTGTGCTTCTAGTAATCATTGTGTGTGTGTGTGTGTGTGTGTGTGTGTGTGTGGCCTTCTAGTAATCATTGTGTGTGTGTGGCCTTCTAGTAATCATTGTGTGTGTGTGTGTGTGTGGCCTTCTAGTAATCATTGTGTGTGTGTGTGCCTTCTAGTAATCATTGTGTGTGTGTGTGGCCTTCTAGTAATCATTGTGTGTGTGTGTGGCCTTCTAGTAATCATTGTGTGTGTGTGTGTGCCTTCTAGTAATCATTGTGTGTGTGTGTGTGTGTGGCCTTCTAGTAATCATTGTGTGTGTGTGTGTGTGTGGCCTTCTAGTAATCATTGTGTGTGTGTGTGTGTGTGTCTCAGGGTGGAGGTCCAGAGGAGAAAGATATCTACGAAGAGTTTCTGACTCAGAGAGAAATCCAGAACAACATCAACCTGGTTAACGGTGAGTCCATCACACCAAACTCAGCCAAATAAACTCCACTTTAACTCCATCACACCAAACTCCACCAAATAAACTCCACTTTAACTCCATCACACCAAACTCAGCCAAATAAACTCCACTTTAACTCCATCACACCAAACTCCACTTTAACTCCATCACCCCAAACTCAGCCAAATAAACTCCACTTTAACTCCATCACCCCAAACTCCACTTTAACTCCATCACCCCAAACTCCACTTTAACTCCATCACACCAAACTCAGCCAAATAAACTCCACTTTAACTCCATCACACCAAACTCCACTTTAACTCCATCACACCAAACTCCACTTTAACTCCATCACCCCAAACTCCAGCCAAATAAACTCCACTTTAACTCCATCACCCCAAACTCCAGCCAAATAAACTCCACTTTAACTCCATCACACCAAACTCCAGCCAAATAAACTCCACTTTAACTCCATCACACCAAACTCCAGCCAAATAAACTCCACTTTAACTCCATCACACCAAACTCCAGCCAAATAAACTCTACTTTAACTCCATCACCCCAAACTCCACTTTAACTCCATCACCCCAAACTCCAGCCAAATAAACTCCACTTTAACTCCATCACACCAAACTCCAGCCAAATAAACTCCACTTTAACTCCATCACACCAAACTCCAGCCAAATAAACTCTACTTTAACTCCATCACACCAAACTCAGCCAAATAAACTCCACTTTAACTCCATCACCCCAAACTCAGCCAAATAAACTCCACTTTAACTCCATCACACCAAACTCCACTTTAACTCCATCACACCAAACTCAGCCAAATAAACTCCACTTTAACTCCATCACACCAAACTCCACTTTAACTCCATCACACCAAACCAAATAAACTCCACTTTAACTCCATCACACCAAACTCCACTTTAACTCCATCACACCAAACTCAGCCAAATAAACTCCACTTTAACTCCATCACCCCAAACTCAGCCAAATAAACTAATTTAACTCCATCACACCAACTCCAGCCAAATAAACTCTCCTTTAACTCCATCACACCAACTCCACTTTAACTCCATCACCCAAACTCAGCCAAATAAACTCCACTTTAACTCCATCACCCCAAACTCAGCCAAATAAACTCCACTTTAACTCCATCACACCAAACTCAGCCAAATAAACTCCACTTTAACTCCATCACACCAAACTCAGCCAAATAAACTCCACTTTAACCCATACACCAAACTCCACTTTAACTCCCCAACCATTTTAACTCCATCACACCAAACTCAGCAAATAAACTCCACTTTAACTCCATCACACCAAACTCAGCAAATAAACTCTACTTTACTCCATCACACCAAACTCAGCCAAAAAACTCCACTTTCCCATACACCAAACCAACAATCTCCATAACCCTATCCATTTACTATCACCCAAACTCAGCCAATAAACTCCACTTTAACTCCATCACCCAAACTCCACATTACCTATCACACTAAACTCCATTTAACTCCATCACACCAAACTCAGCCAAATAAACTCCACTTACTCCATAACCCAAACTCCACTTTAACCCCATCACCCCAAACTCAGCCAAATAAACTCCACTTTAACTCCATCACACCAAACTCACTTTACTCCATCACCCCAAACTGCAATCCACTTAACCCATCACCAAAAATAAACTCCACTTTACTCCATACACCACTCCATTTTAACTCCATCACACCCAAACTCCAATTTACCCATCACACCAAACTCAGCCAAAAACCTACTTTAACTCCATCACCCCACCAAATCTCACCTTTAACCCATCACACCAAACTCACCAAATAAACTATTTTCCACCAATCATTAAATACCTACTTTAACTCATACCCCAAACTCCAAATAAACTCCACTTTAACTCCATCACCCCAAACTCCAGCCAAATAAACTCTACTTTAACTCCATCACACCAAACTCCACTTTAATCACCACCCAAACTCCACTTTTAACTCCATCACCCCAAACTCAGCCAAATAAACTCCACTTTTAACTCTATCACCCCAAACTCCAGCCAAATAAACTCCACTTTTAACTCATCACACCAAACTCCAGCCAAATAAACTCTACTTTAACTCCATCACACCAAACTCAGCCAAATAAACTCCTACTTTTACCTATCACACCAAACTCAGCCAAATAAACTCCACTTTAACTCCATCACACCAAACTCAGCCAAATAAACTCCACTTTAACCCATCACCCAACTCAGCCAAATAAACTCCACTTTTAACTCCATCACACCAAACTCCAGCCAAATAAACTCCACTTTTAACATCACACCAAACTCACCAAATAAACTCCACTTTAACTCCATCACACCAAACTCCAGCTAAATAAACTCTACTTTTAACTCCATACACCAAACTAAAATAAATTACCATCAACCAACTCAGCCAAATAAACCCACTTTACTCCATCCCCCAAACTCCAGCTAAATAAACTCACTTTACATCACACCAAACTCAGCCAAATAAACCCCACTTTAACTCCATCACCAACTCAGCCAAATAAACTCCACTTACAATCACACCAACCCAGAATAAACCTACTTTTAACTCCATCACACCAAACTCAGATAAACTCCACTTAACTCCATCACACCAAACTCCAGCCAAATAAACTCTACTTTTAACTCCATCACACCAAACTCCAGCTAAATAAACTCCACTTTTAACTCCATCACACCAAACTCCAGCCAAATAAACTCCACTTTTAACTCCATCACACCAAACTCCACTTTAACTCCATCACACCAAACTCATAACACCTAATTTAACTCATCACACCAAACTCCAGCCAAATAAACTCCACTTTTAACTCCATCACACCAAACTCCAGCCAAATAAACTCCACTTTTAACTCCATCACACCAAACTCAGCTAAATAAACCCCACTTTAACTCCATCACACCAAACTCAGCCAAATAAACTCCACTTTAACTCCATCACACCAAACTCCCAAATAAACTCTACTTTAACCTTATCACACCAAACTCAGCTAAATAAACTCCACTTAAACCCATCACACCAAACTCAGCCAAATAAACTCCACTTTAACCTATCACCCCAAACTCAGCCAAATAAACTCCACTTTAACTCCATCACACCAAACTCAGCCAAATAAACTCCACTTTAACTCCATCACACAAACTCAGCCAAAACTCACTTTAACTCCATCACACCAAACTCAGCCAAATAAACTCCACTTTTAACTCCATCACACCAAACTCAGCCAAATAAACTCCTTTAATCACCACACCAAACTCAGCCAAATAAACCCCACTTTTAACTCCATCACCCCAAACTCAGCCAAATAAACTCCACTTTTAACTCTATCACACCAAACTCAGCCAAATAAACTCCACTTTAACTCCATCACCCCAAACTCAGCCAAATAAACTCCACTTTTAACTCCATCACACCAAACCCAGCCAAATAAACTCCACTTTAACCACACACCAACCACAACAAACTCCACTTTAACTCCATCA
Source organism: Perca fluviatilis (assembly GCF_010015445.1). NCBI lineage: Eukaryota > Metazoa > Chordata > Actinopteri > Perciformes > Percidae > Perca > Perca fluviatilis. Next base: position 39,933,258 of record NC_053118.1, read on the forward strand.
CACCAAACTCAGCCAAAATCTACTTTACCACACACCAAACCCAGCCAAATAAACTCCACTTTTAACTCCATCACACCAAACTAGCCAAATAAACTCCACTTTAACTCCATCACACCAAACTCCCAACACCAACTCCATCACACCAAACTCCACTTTAACTCCATCACACCAAACTCCAGCCAAATAAACTCCACTTTAACTCATCACACCAAACTCAGCCAAATAAACTCCACTTTAACTCCATCACACCAAACTCCAGCCAAATAAACTCCACTTTAACTCCATCACACCAAACTCAGCCAAATAAACTCCACTTTAACTCCATCACCCCAAACTCAGCCAAATAAACTCCACTTTAACTCCATCACACCAAACTCAGCCAAATAAACTCCACTTTAACTCATCACACCAAACTCCAGCCAAATAAACTCCACTTTAACTCCATCACACCAAACTCCAGCCAAATAAACTCCACTTTAACTCCATCACACCAAACTCAGCCAAATAAACTCCACTTTAACTCATCACCCCAAACTCCAGCCAAATAAACTCCACTTTAACTCCATCACACCAAACTCAGCCAAATAAACTCCACTTTAACTCCATCACACCAAACTCAGCCAAATAAACTCCACTTTAACTCCATCACACCAAACTCCACTTTAACTCCATCACACCAAACTCAGCCAAATAAACTCCACTTTAACTCATCACACCAAACTCAGCCAAATAAACTCCACTTTAACTCCATCACACCAAACTCCAGCCAAATAAACTCCACTTTAACTCCATCACACCAAACTCCAGCCAAATAAACTCCACTTTAACTCCATCACACCAAACTCAGCCAAATAAACTCCACTTTAACCTATACCCACCAAACTCAGCCAAATAAACTCCACTTTAACTCCATCACACCAAACTCAGCCAAATAAACTCAACTTTAACTCAATCACACCAAACGCCAAATAAACTCCACTTTAACTCCATCACACCAAACTCAGCCAAATAAACTAACTTTAACTCCATCACACCAAACTCAGCCAACTAAACTCCACTTTAACTCCATCACACCAAACTCAGCCAAATAAACTCCACTTTAACTCCATCACCCCAAACTCCAGCCAAATAAACTCCACTTTAACTACATCACACCAAACTCAGCCAAATAAACTCCACTTTAACTACATCACACCAAACTCAGCCAAATAAACTCCACTTTAACTCCATCACACCAAACTCAGCCAAATAAACTCCACTTTAACTCCATCACACCAAACTCAGCCAAATAAACTCCACTTTAACTCCATCACACCAAACCCAGCCAAATAAACTCCACTTTAACTCCATCACACCAAACTCCAGCCAAATAAACTCCACTTTAACTCCATCACACCAAACTCCAGCCAAATAAACTCCACTTTAACTCCATCACACCAAACTCAGCCAAATAAACTCCACTTTAACTCCATCACACCAAACTCCAGCCAAATAAACTCCACTTTAACTCCATCACACCAAACTCAGCCAAATAAACTCCACTTTAACTCCATCACCCCAAACTCAGCCAAATAAACTCCACTTTAACTCCATCACCCCAAACCTCAGCCAAATAAACTCCACTTTAACTACATCACACCAAACTCAGCCAAATAAACTCCACTTTAACTCCATCACCCCAAACTCAGCCAAATAAACTCCACTTTAACTCCATCACCCCAAACTCAGCCAAATAAACTCCACTTTAACTCCATCACACCAAACTCCACTTTAACTCCATCACACCAAACTCCACTTTAACTCCATCACCCCAAACTCAGCCAAATAAACTACACTTTAACTCCATCACACCAAACTCAGCCAAATAAACTCTACTTTAACTCCATCACACCAAACTACACTTTAACTCCATCACACCAAACTCCAGCCAAATAAACTCTACTTTAACTCCATCACACCAAACTCAGCCAAATAAACTCCACTTTAACCCCATCACCCCAAACTCAGCCAAATAAACTACACTTTAACTCCATCACCCCAAACTCCAGCCAAATAAACTCTACTTTAACTCCATCACACCAAACTACACTTTAACTCCATCACACCAAACTCCAGCCAAATAAACTCTAACTACATCACACCAAACTCCAGCCAAATAAACTCCACTTTAGAATCTGTGTCTAGATTTGATCAGCGCTGGTTATTATCTATAATATGTATAAGTCTGTAACATCTGTAATATTTCTTTCTCTCTCAGTATGTTGGTTTGAATCTATATTATTAATAATAATATGTCTGATCTCTCTGCCTCAGTGCGTTGGGCGGTGGAGCAGGTGGATGAAGCTCTGGACTCTGCAGATGAACTCTCTCTGCTCTCTGCTCTGCAGCTGCCATGTTTGGCCCTCAGGGGCCTCCGTACTGAAAACAGCCCCTGGTACCTGGACCAGCTGTCTGCAGATCGCCAGCAGAAAGCCCTGGTATACACACACACAAACACACACACACACACACTCTTTATACACACACACACACACACACACAGAGAGAGACAGCCCTGGTAAACACACACACACACACACACACACACACAGAAAGCTCTGGTATACACACACACACACACACACACACACACACACACACTCTTATACACACACACACACACACACACACCCACACACAGAGAGACAGCCCTGGTAAACACACACACACACACACACACACACACACAGAAAGCTCTGGTATACACACACACACGCACACACTGTTCCTCCCATGACTTATACCCAGACAGAAGTAAAGCGGGTGTGGGTGGTGAACAGAGAGCCAGATCATGTTCTGATCCTCTTGGATTTGGATGAATTCGGATGTTTGTCAGTTTAAAAGATCATTGATCAGGTGAAAACGTCTCAGACTGTAAAAATACTTCATTAGAAAGACTCGTTGTCACTACCGGACACATCTTTACTGAAATAAAGTCCCACGGTGGACACAGGAAGGGGTGGGGCTTACATACCAGAAGGGGCGGGGCTTACACACACAGGAAAGGGGGCGGGGCTTTTCTATAAGACAACAGCAGTGAGTGTGTGAAGATGTAAATGTTCTGACCTCAGGAGGAGGGGTGTGATGATGTAAAGGTGATGTGACCTCTGACCTCAGGAGGAGGGGTGTGATGATGTAATAACAACTGTGACCTCTGACCTCAGGAGGAGGGGTGTGTTGATCCTCTGGATCCTGACGAGCTGCAGGAAGCCGTAACCCTCGGCAACCAGGAGGCTCACCGAGCCAGGACAGGTGAGTCCCTCGGATCAGAGCTGAAATCATTAAAGACACAAGTTATCACACCTTTCTGGTCATTAATGGAAGTGTGTGTGTCTGTCTGTCTCGGTCTCTCTCTGTGTGTGTGTGTGTGTGTGTGTGTGTGTGTGTGTGTGTGTGTGTGTGTGTGTGTGTGTGTGTGTCTCTGTGTGTCTCTGTGTGTCTCTGTGTGTGTGTCTCTGTGGTGTCTCTGTGTGTCTCTGTGTGTGTGTGTGTGTGTGTCTCTGTGTATGTGTCTCTGTGTATGTGTCTCTGTGTGTGTGTGTGTGTCAGTGGATGCAGCGCTGCAGAAGGTGAATGAGTCTCTACGTCTCAGTGACCCCCGACACACTGTCAGCTGTCTGATGACCTCTGACCTGCAGCTTCCTGAAGTGTTTCCATTCGCTGCAGCTCTCTACCACCGAGAGCTGCAGCTACTGCAGACACAGAGCACACAGGTACACCTGCAGAACACACACCTGAGACACAGAGCACACAGGTACACCTGCAGAACACACACCTGAGACACAGAGCACTCAGGTACACCTGCAGAACACACACCTGAGACACAGAGCACACAGGTACACCTGCAGAACACACACCTGAGACACAGAGCACACAGGTACACCTGCAGAACACACACCTGAGACACAGAGCACACAGGTACACCTGCAGAACACACACCTGAGACACAGAGCACACAGGTACACCTGCAGAACACACACCTGAGACACAGAGCACACAGGTACACCTGCAGAACACACACCTGAGACACAGAGCACCCAGGTACACCTGCAGAACACACACCTGAGACACAGAGCACTCAGGTACACCTGCAGAACACACACCTGAGACACAGAGCACTCAGGTACACCTGCAGAACACACACCTGAGACACAGAGCACTCAGGTACACCTGCAGAACACACACCTGAGACACAGAGCACTCAGGTACACCTGCAGAACACACACCTGAGACACAGAGCACTCAGGTACACCTGCAGAACACACACCTGAGACACAGAGCACTCAGGTACACCTGCAGAACACACACCTGAGACACAGAACACACACCTGAGCAGAGCACAGCTGACTACATCTGAGACGCTATGTCTGAGTGTGATTGCTGCGTTCACAGCTGCCCAAATGAGGCGTACCACGAGGGAATCCATCTTTAGAGACATAAAACATGACTAAGGTGTTTTTTCCATTACATGGTACCTGCTCACCTCGACTCAGCGTTTTCCGTTGCAGATTTTAGTCTGGCCTCAGCGTGGCTGGTTGTCATAGCAGCGCTACAGCAAACTGCCGTGACCTAACGCCACACACACACACACACACACACACACACACACACACACACAGACCGACCGTGGAAGGTGTGTTTCTGATTCTCAGCATGTGGCTGTTTGCCAGAAGACACGTTTAGTTTCTAAAGAAGCTGGAGGCAGCAAAACAAACCACAGCTGGCTAAACTATTTAAAAATGTGGGTTTGTTCAGGACACCCCCCCCCTCTGTCGCTTTATGGAAGCGTTGGGGAAAAGTTATGGAATTTGAAAAATACAAATTCCAGGCCTGGAAAGGTTTTGGAAAAATAAAAAGGCCCAGAAAGTTTTGGAAAAGTCATGGTATTTCATGGTATATGTGATAAATGTATGAATCCCACTATGAACCACATACATTGTCATTTTATTGTTAAACCTCTGAGAATAAACTTGAACACACTTTATTTTATTTGTTATTTTTTATTTTATTATTATATAATGTCGACTGACATTTTCAGGAATACATAGTCATGGAAATTTGCCAAAAAGTCATGGAAAAGCATTGGTTAAAATGCGTATGAACCCTGGCCTTTTGGTATCACCTCAGCTCGCTGGGAAGCTGGACTGAGGTGGGACTAAATAAAGGACCTGTTAGCAGGTACCAGGGACTTCCTATCAGAACGGAAAACCAGAAAAGACGAGTAGAGGTGAGTCGAGCAGCTATCGCGTGATGGAAAAGCGCCATGAAGCAGGCAGAGGGGAAGGACCCCTAAAGGTCTCTGTTGCTCTGCTGCCCCCTGCTGGGGGAACCCAGTACCCCCTGTCCTCAGTCTGGACCTATGACATCATTTAGATCTGTTAACATTAATATATGTCCTCAGTCTGGACCTATGACATCATTTAGATCTGTTTACATTAATATATGTCCTCAGTCTGGACCTATGACATCATTTAGATCTGTTAACATTAATATATGTCCTCAGTCTGGACCTATGACATCATTTAGATCTGTTGACATTAATATATGTCCTCAGTCTGGACCTATGACATCATTTAGATCTGTTGACATTAATATATGTCCTCAGTCTGGACCTATGACATCATTTAGATCTGCTGACATTAATATATGTCCTCAGTCTGGACCTATGACATCATTTAGATCTGTTGACATTAATATATGTCCTCAGTCTGGACCTATGACATCATTTAGATCTGTTAACATTAATATATGTCCTCAGTCTGGACCTATGACATCATTTAGATCTGTTGACATTAATATATGTCCTCAGTCTGGACCTATGACATCATTTAGATCTGCTGACATTAATATATGTCCTCAGTCTGGACCTATGACATCATTTAGATCTGTTAACATTAATATATGTCCTCAGTCTGGACCTATGACATCATTTAGATCTGTTGACATTAATATATGTCCTCAGTCTGGACCTATGACATCATTTAGATCTGCTGACGTTAATATATGTCCTCAGTCTGGACCTATGACATCATTTAGATCTGCTGACGTTAATATATGTCCTCAGTCTGGACCTATGACATCATTTAGATCTGCTGACATTAATATATGTCCTCAGTCTGGACCTATGACATCATTTAGATCTGTTGACATTAATATATGTCCTCAGTCTGGACCTATGACATCATTTAGATCTGTTGACATTAATATATGTCCTCAGTCTGGACCTATGACATCATTTAGATCTGTTGACATTAATATATGTCCTCAGTCTGGACCTATGACATCATTTAGATCTGTTAACATTAATATATGTCCTCAGTCTGGACCTATGACATCCTTTAGATCTGCTGACATTAATATATGTCCTCAGTCTGGACCTATGACATCATTTAGATCTGTTGACATTAATATATGTCCTCAGTCTGGACCTATGACATCATTTAGATCTGTTAACATTAATATATGTCCTCAGTCTGGACCTATGACATCATTTAGATCTGTTGACATTAATATATGTCCTCAGTCTGGACCTATGACATCATTTAGATTGCTTGACATTAATATATGTCCTCAGTCTGGACCTATGACATCATTTAGATCTGTTGACATTAATATATGTCCTCAGTCTGGACCTATGACATCATTTAGATCTGTTGACGTTAATATATGTCCTCAGTCTGGACCTATGACATCATTTAGATCTGTTGACATTAATATATGTCCTCAGTCTGGACCTATGACATCATTTAGATCTGTTGACGTTAATATATGTCCTCAGTCTGGACCTATGACATCATTTAGATCTGTTGAATGCAGTCTGAGTGTTTCCTGTCCGTCTCCTCCAGGGGGAGCTGCAGCAGGAGGAGCTGTTTGTTGCCGTGGAGATGCTGTCGGCTGTCGCTCTCATCAATCAGGCGTTGGAGGCGGGACGTGTGCAGCAGTTCAGCTGCTCATTGGTCAGTCCGTCTGCAGGACTCTCTGATGTTGAGGACTCTCTGCTGGACAGGTACGACTAGAGCCGGTATCATTACATTATTATTATTATTAGGGCTGCACGGTATGAGGAAAATATGCCATATGCAATAACGTTGTTAAATATCACGATAATGATAGTACTGCGATGTATAAACAGATATTAAAGTGTTCTCAGTTCTGATTTTCTGCTGCTTTCAGTATTCTTCTAAAATACAACAATCTGCTTGTTGAATTTAAAACAAATAAAAGGAAATAATTTCTAACATTCTTTTAGTGAATAAATTGAAGATTGACTTGAACATAAAAGGCACTACTTAAAAAAGAATGACTTATGTTTTAATTTTTACTGATATTTTCTTTCAACTTCTTTCTTAAAACATCTGGTAGCATCTATGGCGATACGTAACGTTGGCAGCCTTTTGCGATGTGTATATTGCGGCAGTTGATATTGCGATGGCGATAAGAAACCGATGTTGTGCAGCCCTACATTACATTCACTACAATAGTTAGTCTGGAAGCTGTCAGGTCCCAGAGTCCCGCGGGGACTTACAGAGTCTTAGATCTGCTGAAGTATTGAGTTCTAGGTCTTAAATCATTTTAAACAGGTCTGAATATTCCTACGTCCATCTAACGCCTCTAATGATCACTGAAATGTTCCCGCAGCGCTTCAGAGTGTTTGTTCTTTATTCTGTGGGGTTGTAGTTCTTTATTCTGTGGGGTTGTAGTTCTTTATTCTGTGGGGTTGTAGTTCTTTATTCTGTGGGGTTGTAGTTCTTTATTCTGTGGGGTTGTAGTTCTTTATTCTGTGGGGTTGTAGTTCTTTATTCTGTGGGGTTGTAGTTCTTTATTCTGTGGGGTTGTAGTTCTTTATTCTGTGGGGTTGTAGTTCTTTATTTTGTGGGGTTGTAGTTCTTTATTCTGTGGGTTGTTGTTCTTTATTCCGGGGGTGTGTAGTATCTATTCTGTGGGGTTGTAGTTCATTATTCTGTGGGGTTGTTGTTCTTTATTCTGGGGGTTGTAGTTCTTATTCTGTGGTGTTGTACTTCTTTATTCTGTGGGGTTGTAGTTCTTTATTTTGTGGGTTGTAGTCTCTTTATTTTGTGGGGTTGTAGTTCTTTATTCTGTGGGGTTGTAGTTCTTTTTTCTGTGGGGTTGTAGTTCTTTATTCTGTGGTGTTGTAGTACTTTCTCTCACTAATCTAAATATTATTTGCTGCATTGGGACTACAAATGAGACCAACGTGCAACTTATGCTGCGTTCCAGACACAGTTGTTAGCCCGTAAGTTACGACTTCAAGTCACGACTCACGACTTGGTAGCGTTCCAGGCAAAGTCACCACAAACCCTTCTAGCTAGCGTTAGCTAGCGGCTACCTAACGTTGATGTTAGTTATCTAGGTTACTTTATGTTGCCTATTTATGTCTATTTATTTCTACATATTACTGTTAATAAATGTACAGCATACAGCATCAACGGGGGTCGCCATTGTTGTTTATGTGTGTGTGACGTCAAAAACTGTAACTGGGAGAACAACCATCTGGTACCAGTTCACGGGGAGTAAGTTACGGGTTTGACTGCCGTTCCAGGGCGCTTTCACGGGTAGAAGGTGGTGAAAACACGAGTTACGGGCTGCCTGGAACGCACCATTACATTATATTACAGCCAATCTGGACACCAGTCCTAAAATACCAATGAGGAAATTGGAATTAGTTTTGATGTCGTGATAAAGGTCTTACATTTCATTCATAATAGTCTTTAAAAGGTCTTAAATTTGACTTGGTGAAAGCTGCAGAAACCCTGAGCTCCTTTTAGATTTCAAAGAAAAACAACATGATGGTGAAGATGATGATGATGATGATGATGATTAGGGTTGGGCATCGAGAACAGATTCCTAATCGGAATCGTTTCTGTATTGGAATCGTTTTGGAATCGTTTGGAGGATTTGGTTTCATATCTGATCATCACTTCCCAATTTAACATGTGCAAGTTTTGGTTTCCGTAGCGACCAGGCGCTTGTTGTGTTGCAGCCATGGAGCACAGTAAGCGGCGCTCTAGTGTGGCTTTATTTTACGTTGAAAAAGCTGTAAAACTGCAACCCACCATTGAATCAAAATAAAACTTTGCTCTTATTTGTGAAAATAGGTATGTGACCCGTTTCACCTCCACCCCTCAAAGAGCCGAGAATCGATAAGAACCGGAATCAGAATCAGAATCAGAATCGTTAAAATCCAAACGATGCCCAACCCTGATGATGATGATGATGGTGATAGTGATAGTGATGATGATGATGATGATGATGATGAAGATGATGATGTCGTCTCCTTCAGGTACTTTGAGTGTCTGGTTGGTTGGAAGAAGAAACAGCTGAACGGAGATCTGCTGACCTGGAATCAGCTGCAGGAAGGAATCAACTCTGTTAATAACTCAGCAGAGGACGAACACCAACGTATGACACACACAGACAGATACACACACACACACACACACACACACACACACACACACACAGAGACACACACACACAGCGATAGAGACACACACACAGAGACACACACACACACACAGACACACACAGAGACACACACACACAGCGATAGAGACACACACACAGACACACACACACACACAGAGACACACACAGAGACACACACACACACACACAGCCATAGAGACACACACACACAGACACACACACACACACACACAGACACACACAGAGACACACACACACAGCGATAGAGACACACACACAGAGACAGACACACAGACACACACAGACAGGGACAGACACACACAGACAGGGACAGACACACAGAGAGACACACACGCTCTCACACACACAGAGACAGACAGAAAGAGACACATACACACACACACAGACGGACACACGCACACACAGCGACACACACACACACACAGCGATAGAGACACACACACAGACACAAAGACACACACACACAGACACAAAGACACACACACACAGAGACACAGACACACACACATACAGAGACACAAACAGACACACACACAGAGACACAAACACATAGATATAGAACAATAGATATGACATGACGTCATCATTTATGGCATAACTGTCCGCCATCTTACTAGGGCACTGTTTACTATTGTCACCTATGGCAGCCAGTATGGTTGTCAGCTGTGCAGCACCTAACTGCTTTACCAGAAGGACCAAAGAGACCCAGGAGGCTGCCATCACTTTCCACACGTCAGTAGGAGTAGATAGAGTATTTTTTCTCTTCTTTTTTTTATTATAAATACAGAAAAGTTGGTGAACTAGCTAGCTAGCTAGTTACGTTGCCTAGCAACTGTTAACAGACCGGCTGAGATGTCAGTTAGTGGTGATTGCTAGCTAGCTCTTAACAACATTTATGAACAGCAAACATTGTTTTAGTTGATTGATTTTTTACCTCAAATACGACATTTAGTAACGTTAACGTTTTTTTAACACGTCGTTAATATTGACATACATACATTGACTGCTGCGGCTGATTTCACTCAATCTGTGTTAAGTTTTCAGTTAAATTAAAGTTAACGACAAGTACTTGTAACGTTACGTAATGAGTAAAATTGCGTTACACAAATAAACAGTAGCCACACCAGCAACACGGAGCCTAACAGACCAGCCGCACTTAACGGTACATTTTCACCAGCTAACCAACGTTAGCTCCCCAAACATTAGCCATGTTGAATCCTGCTGTCAGTCATCATATATTAACTATTCTATTAACTATCTATTGTTGTCAGCTTACCTCATGCCTTTACACGATTTTCCTTTCAGTAAAGCAAATTAAAACTTAATAATCCATGTCTTGACGAAGTAACTTCCAGAAAGACTTCCTACTTCAGCAGCAAGTCTCCGCATTACTATCGTAAACGTAATTTCCATAACGTTAGCGCAATGAAAATTGCGACAAGTCCATCAGCAGTTCTGGTGAAGTCATTATAGTCTTTATCAACAGAAACTCATTGAAGCTAGCGAGGCTCTTCAACTACTCCGCTCATCGTCTAAACTAACTCCACGCCGGCCAGCTGACAGTAAGAAAACAAACGCTAAACAGGAGGTAGCGGGGTTGATGGGAAATGTGGTCTTATAGTTGAGATTGACATTAAAAAATATTGTTTAATGTATATTAGCCATTCAGAATACCAAAGACAGTTTTTACGTATTAAGTCCATGCAAAATTGAAAAAATAAAATTATTACCTGCAATATAAACGCAAAATTATGAGATTATCTTCATAATTGAACAATTTACTTGTTCTCTTAGAGCTATATCAATCAAAATTCCACCCAAATCTCTATTTTTTGTTTCTTTCTAGAAAGGCACAGTTGTCTTACAGTCATTACTTTGAATTAAAACCACTATTGATGTATTGGTAGAAAAGTATAAGGATAATAAAGACAACATGAGCCTCTTTCCCCATTGGTTCCAATGGAAGTAATTCTAAACCTTAACCCTGGTAAGATGGCCGCCAAGTGGTTCCATCCTGGAATGGCAAGTCAGAATTACATGTCACATCTATTGTTCTATATCTATGGACAAACAGACACACACACATATACACGCTCACACACAGAGCTATTAACATAGCTTTTAATCCTCCATATACACTGCTATGTTTTGGTTTTTAACAGACCAATCAGCCAAGCCTCACACTTTCTCTGTTACGTGTGTGTGTGTGTGTGTGTGTGTGTGTGTGTGTGTGTGTGTGTGTGTGTGTGTGTGTGTGTGTGTGTGTGTGTGTGTGTGTGTGTGTGTGTGTGTGTGTGTGAGATCAGAGGTGGTGTGTGTGCGAGTGGTGAACCAGGCCGTGCTGAGAGGAGACCCTGACCAGCTGTTGTCTGCTCTGCTGCTGCCCTCCTGTGGAGCTGAGGAGGTAACACCTGGAAACATCTGGAGGTACCTGACCCTGCTGCAGAGAGCCAGGCAGCACAGAGCCAAGGTACACACTCAGAGACACACACACACAGAGCCAAGGTACACACTCACACACACACACAGAGCCAAGATACACACTCAGAGAGACACACACACACACAGAGCCAAGGTACACACTCAGAGAGACACACACACACACAGAACCAAGGTACACACTCAGAGAGACACACACACACACTCAGCCAAGGTACACACTCAGAGTGACACACACATACACAAACACTCAGAGCCAAGGTACACACTCAGAGACACACACACCAACAGTTTTTGTCTGCCTTTTGTTCACCATTGTTTCTCCTTTTAAAGATCTTTGCCATCTTTCACAGCGTTTCTTGCTACTTCTCTACGTTTGTAGTTTATAAGTCTTGTGATCCTCTGTCAGGTGAGCAGAGACCCAGGAGCTGAGCTGTGGTTGGCTGATATCCAGGAAGCTGTGACGAGAGTCAATCAGCAGAGCCAGAAAGCTCTAAAGAGTGAGTTCTGAGGATTTATTGATCTTTGATCGCTGATTTTATCTTATCATTATATTAGTCAGCCTGTTGATTGGAAGTAAATTAACACATGAGATCTTCTGTTTCTGTAATAATTAATAATATTTGTGTGTGTGTGTGTGTGTGTGTGTGTGTGTGTGTGTGTGTCTCTGTGTCCCCAGTGTGTCTGTCCCTGGCTGCAGTGAACCAGGCTGTGAAGGAGAACCGAGTGAATCAGACTCTTCGTGTCCTGAGTCTCCCTGAAGTCCAGCTGCAGGAACTACTTCCTGTCTGCGCCGCCGAGTATCAGAGAGAGCTGCTCAGCCTGATCAACCAGAGGACACTGGCAGGTACACATCTCCCACAATGCACTGCTGCTCAGCCTGGTCACACAGAGGACACTGGCAGGTACACATCTCCCACAATGCACTGCTGCTCAGCCTGGTCACACAGAGGACACTGGCAGGTACACATCTCCCACAATGCACTGCTGCTCAGCCTGGTACACAGAGACACTCAGGTACACATCTCCCACAATGCACTGCTGCTGCTGATCACACAGAGAAACTGATAATTCACAATGATGCTGCTATTAACTAGGTACACATCTCCCACAATGCACTGCTGCTCAGCCTGGTCACACAGAGGACACTGGCAGGTACACATCTCCCACAATGCACTGCTGCTCGCCCTGATCACACAGAGAACACTGGCAGGTACACATCTCCCACAATGCACTGCTGCCTGACACAGAGGACGCTCGCAGGTACACATAACCAACACAGTGCACTGCTGCCAGGATCCAAACTCTAACAGCTGTATGCAACATGTACACTGGTCTGAGAGTCTGTCTCTGTGTCTGTCTGAGAGTCTGTCTCTGTGTCTGTCTGAGAGTCTGTCTCTGTGTCTGTCTGAGAGTCTGTCTCTGAGTCTGAGAGTCTGTCTCTGTGTCTGTCTGAGAGTCTGTCTGTGTCTGTCTGAGAGTCTGTCTCTGTGTCTGTCTGAGAGTCTGTCTCTGTGTCTGTCTGAGAGTCTGTCTCTGTGTCTGAGAGTCTGTCTCTGTGTCTGTCTGAGAGTCTGTCTCTGTGTCTGTCTGAGAGTCTGTCTCTGTGTCTGAGAGTCTGTCTCTGTGTCTGTCTGAGAGTCTGTCTCTGTGTCTGTCTGAGAGTCTGTCTCTGTGTCTGTCTGAGAGTCTGTCTCTGTGTCTGAGAGTCTGTCTCTGTGTCTGTCTGAGAGTCTGTTTCTGTGTCTGTCTGAGAGTCTGTCTCTGTGTCTGTCTGAGAGTCTGTCTCTGTGTCTAGATCTGTCTGAGGCTAGAGTCTGTCTCTGTTGTCTGTCTGAGAGTCTGTCTCTGTGTCTGCAGAGTCTGTCTCTGTGTCTGAGAGTCTGTCTCTGTGTCTGTCTGAGAGTCTGTCTCTTTAAGAGTCTGTCTGTGAGTCTGTCTCTGTGTCTGTCTGAGAGTCTGTCTCTGTGTCTGTCTGAGAGTCTGTCTCTGTGTCTGTCTGAGAGTCTGTCTCTGTGTCTGTCTGAGAGTCTGTCTCTGTGTCTGTCTGAGAGTCTGTCTCTGTGTCTGAGAGTCTGTCTCTGTGTCTGTCTGAGAGTCTGTCTCTGTGTCTGAGAGTCTGTCTCTGTGTCTGTCTGAGAGTCTGTCTCTGTGTCTGTCTGAGAGTCTGTCTCTGTGTCTGTCTGAGAGTCTGTCTCTGTGTCTGTCTGAGAGTCTGTCTCTGTGTCTGTCTGAGAGTCTGTCTCTGGGTCTGTCTGAGAGTCTGTCTTGTGTCTGAGAGTCTGTCTCTGTGTCTGAGAGTCTGTCTCTGTGTCTGTCTGAGAGTCTGTCTCTGGTCTGTCTGAGAGTCTGTCTGTGTCTGTCTGAGAGTCTGTCTGTGTCTGTCTGAGAGTCTGTCTTGTGTCTGTCTGAGAGTCTGTGGTCTGTCTGAGAGTCTGTCTCGAGTCTGTGAGTCTGTCTGTGTCTGTCTGAGAGTCTGTCTGTCTGTGAGTCTGTCTGAGAGTCTGTCTCTGTGTCTGAGAGTCTGTCTGTGTCTGTCTGAGAGTCTGTCTTGTGTCTGTCTGAGAGTCTGTCTGTGTGTCTGAGAGTCTGTCTCTGTGTCTGAGAGTCTGTCTCTGTGACGAAGTCTGTCTGTGTCTGAGAGTCTGTCTCTGTGTCTGGAGTCTGTCTGTGTCTGTCTGTCTGTTGTCTGTCTCGTGTCTGTGTCTGAGAGTCTGTCTGTGTCTGAGGTCTGTCTGTCTGGTCTGTCTGTGTCTGAGAGTCTGTCTCTGTGTCTGTCTGAGGTCTGTCTCTGTGTCTGTCTGAGAGTCTGTCTCTGTGTCTGAGAGTCTGTCTGTGTCTGTCTGAGAGTCTGTCTGTGTCTGAGTCTGTCTGTGGTCTGTCTGAGAGTCTGTCTCTGAGAGTCTGTCTGTCTGTCTTGTCTGAGAGTCTGTCTGTGTCTGAGAGTCTGTCTGGTCTGAGAGTCTGTCTGAGAGTCTGTCTGTGTCTGAGGTCTGTCTGAGAGTCTGTCTCTGTGTCTGTCTGAGAGTCTGTCTGTGTCTGAGAGTCTGTCGTCTGAGGTCTGTCTGAGAGTCTGTCTGAGAGTCTGTCTGAGTCTGTCTGTGTCTGTCTGAGTCTGTCTCGTGTCTGAGAGTCTGTCTGTGCTGTCTGTCTGAGTCTGTCTCGGTCTTGAGAGTCTGTCTGTGTCTCTGAGAGTCTGTCTCTGTGTCTGAGAGTCTGTCTGCTGCTGTCTGAGAGTCTGTCTGTGTGTCTGAGAGTCTGTCGAGTCTGTGTCTGAGTCTGT
>NC_053118.1:39953486-40068486 GCF_010015445.1 Perca fluviatilis
CTCTTTCTGTGTCTGTCTCTGTCTTTCTGTGTCTGTGTGTCTCTATCTCTCTGTGTCTCTCTTTCTCTGTCTCTCACTGTGTCTGTCCCTCTCTCTTTCCATCTCTCTCTCTGTCTGTCTCTGTGTGTCTCTCTCTCTCTCTCTGTCGCTCTGTCTCTCTGTCCGTGTGTGTAAACAGGAAGTTGTGTCTCACTGTAAGAAGCTGACGAAGAAGAACAAGGAGCAGCTGTCAGACATGATGGACGTGGAGAGAAGTAAAGGACTGAAAGCTCTGAGCCGAGAGAGGAGAGAGAGACTGGAGGCCTACCAGCACCTCTTCTACCTGCTGCAGGTAACACCTACCATATGACTATCCCTATTTACCTCTGGCAAGTACACACACACACACACACCTCTTAACTCAGTATTTATGTTACCTGTGTGTGTGTAGTAGTGTTCACACCAACCCTGTACCTGGCCCACCTGATCTTCTGATGCGTCAGGACACACTCACACCACCTTCTGGAACTGTGTGGTGTTGAGTGTGTTAACTTGTGCATCACACTGCACCACACCCCTTCCTGTTGCTGTGTGTGTGTGTGTGTGACCAGACCCAGTCTGTGTGTTGTGTGTGTGTGTGTGTGTGTGTGGGTGTACCAGACCCAGCCTCTGTGTGTTAGTGTTTTGTGTTGTGTGTGTTCCAGACCCGTTTGTGTGTTAACGGTGTGTGTGTGTTCCCGCCTCTGTGTGTGTGTGTGTGTGTTCCAGACCCAGCCTCTGTGTGTTAACTGTGTGTGTGTGTGTGTTGTCCAGACCCAGCCTGTGTGTGTGTGTGTGTGTGTTGTGTGTGTTTCCAGACCCAGCCTCTGTGTGTTAACTGTGTGTGTGTGTGTGTGTTCCCAGACCCAGCCTCTGTGTGTGTGTGTGTGTGTGTTCCAGACCCAGCCTCTGTGTGTTAACTTTTGTGTGTGTGTGTGTTCCAGACCCAGCCTCTGTGTGTTGTGTGTGTGTGTGTTCCAGACCCAGCCTCTGTGTGTTAACTGTGTGTGTGTGTGTGTGTTCCAGACCCAGCCTCTGTGTGTTAACTGTGTGTGTGTGTTAACTGTGTGTGTGTGTGTGTGTTCCAGACCCAGCCTCTGTGTGTTAACTGTGTGTGTGTGTTAACTGTGTGTGTGTGTGTTCCAGACCCAGCCCCTGTACCTGGCCCAGCTGATCTTCCTGATGCCTCAGAGCCGATCCACCAGCTTCATGGAGATGTTGGTCTTCAGTCTGTTTAACTACGGATCAGACTGCAGAGACGCCTTCCTGCTGCTGCAGCTGTTCACTGCAGCACTCACACACGAGATCAGGTCTTACACACACTCACACACTCACTCACTGACTCACACACACACACACACACACACACACACACACAGAGACATATCAACACACCAGCACACACACACATCAACACACATATCGACACACCAGCACACACACAGACATATCAACACACACACAGAAACATATCAACACACACAGACACACACTCACTCTCTCACGCACACAAACACACAAACATCAACACACACACACATCAAACTGAGGCCTTCTTGATAAATTAACTGACAAACCTCAGATGTGTAATCGATGTTTAAAATCAAACAGGATCTAAACATGATGTGTCTCTCCGTTCACTACCGGACACATTTTACTGATATAGAGTCCCACGGTGGACACAGGAAGGGGCGGGGCTTACAGACAGGAAGGGGCGGGGCTTCCCCAGCCCTGTTGGTGTCCGTGTTGTAACGTGTAACATGTCTCTGCTGTTGTCAGGGAGAAGGTGGAGCAGCCTCAGGACATCGTCACCGGCAACCCCACCGTCATCAAGATGCTGGTGAACTTCTACCGCCACGCTCGCGGCCAGAACTCCCTACGGGAGACTCTGGGTCCGGCTCTGCAGGACGTCCTGCTGGACCGCACGCTCAGCATCAGGACGGACCCAGTGGACGTCTATAAAACCTGGATCAACCAGACGGAGACGCAGACCGGACACAAAAGGTCAGAACAGAAACCCATTTATCTGACCCACCAGACTCCATGTAAATAATCAGGACTTTTGTCATCGTAAAACACACTTCATTCAAAGTGGACAGAAACTAAATAAAACTATCAAAAGCTGTCTTGGTTGATTATTTACATGGAGTCTGGTGGAGATATGCTGGCTCTATACACGCTAAAAGTCCTGATTATTTACATGGAGTCTGGTGGTGTGCATGCATGCTACCTCCTCAAGTCCTGTTATTTACATGCGAGTATGTGGTGATATGCTGGCTCTATAAACCTCAAAAGTCCTGATTATTTACATGGAGTCTGGTGGAGATATGCTGGCTCTATACACGCTAAAAGTCCTGCGGTAGCTTTATGGGCCAACAGTTAACATAGAAACGATTAGAGATACATTTAAATGCCCTCTGTAAATGGTGCCCTGCTGGTAGGTTTTACAACTTGACCTACTTTCCACAACTTCGGTGCAGTAAAGTCCGTCCAGATCTGTGATGTCGGCGACAGTACAGTGGGACGTTTGCCTTCAACAGAGCGACAGTAATAACCTAACACCATCCACTGAATAACCATACACATTACTGAGTAATAACCTAACATACCATCATTACTGAGTAATAACCTGACATACTAACCATCATTACTG
The DNA here is from genome assembly GCF_010015445.1 of Perca fluviatilis. Lineage (NCBI taxonomy): Eukaryota > Metazoa > Chordata > Actinopteri > Perciformes > Percidae > Perca > Perca fluviatilis. The sequence goes on from NC_053118.1 coordinate 39,956,158, forward strand.
AGTAATAACCTGACAACACATCATACTGAGTAATAACCTAACATACCATCATTACTGAGTAATAACCTAACATACCATCATTACTGAGTAATAACCTAACATACCATCATACTGAGTAATAACCTAACATACCATCATTACTGGAGTAATAACCTAACATACCATCATATACTGAGTAATAACCTAACATACCATCATTACTGAGTAATAACCTAACATACCATCATTACTGGTAATAACCTAACATACCATCATACTGAGTAATAACCTAACATACCATCATTACTGTACCATCATTACTGAGTAATAACCTAACATACCATCATTACTGAGTAATAACCTGACATACCATCATACTGAGTAATAACCTAACATACCATCATTACTGAGTAATAACCTGACATACCATCATTACTGAGTAATAACCTGACATACCATCATTACTGGGTAATAACCTAACATACCATCATTACTGAGTAATAACCTAACATACCATCATTACTGAGTAATAACCTTACATACCATCATACTGAGTAATAACCTAACATACCATCATTACTGAGTAATAACCTGACATACCATCATACTGAGTAATAACCTAACATACCATCATTACTGAGTAATAACCTAACATACCATCATTACTGAGTAATAACCTAACATACCCATCATTACTGAGTAATAACCTAACATACCATCATTACTAGAATAACGCTTGACATACCATCATACTGAGTAATAACCTAACATACCATCATACGAGTAATAACCTTTAACATACCATCATTACTGAGTAATAACCTGACATACCATCATTACTGAGTAATAACCTAACATACCATCATTACTAGTAATAACTAACATACCATCATCTGAGTAATAACCTAACATACCATCATTACTGGAGTAATAACCTAACATACCATCATTACTGAGTAATAACCTAACATACCATCATTACTGAGTAATAACCTAACATACCATCTATGTGTAATAACCTAACATACCATCATCGCAATAACCCTAACATACCATCATTACTGAGTAATAACCTAACATACCATCATTACTGAGTAATAACCTAACATACCATCATTACTGAGTAATAACCTAACATACCATCATTACTGAGTAATAACCTAACATACCATCATTACTGAGTAATAACCTAACATACCATCATCGGAGTAATAACTAACATAACCATCATTACTGGTAATAACCTAACATACCATCATACTGGTAATAACCTAACATACAATCATTACTGAGTAATAACCTAACATACCATCATTACTGAGTAATAACCTAACATACCATCATTACTGAGTAATAACCTAACATACCATCATAATAGTAATAACCTAACATACCATCATTACTGGGTAATAACCTAACATACCATCATTACTGAGTAATAACCAAACATACCATCATTACTGAGTAATAACCTAATATACACATCATTACTGAGTAATAACCTAACATACCATCATTACTGAGTAATAACCTAACATACAATCATTACTGAGTAATAACCTAACATACAATCATTACTGAGTAATAATACTAAATACCATCATTACTGAGTAATAACCTAACATACCATCATTACTGAGTAATAACCTAACATACCATCATTACTGAGTAATAACCTAACATACCATCATACTGAGTAATAACCTAACATACAATCATCCATCCATCATCCTTCGGCTTATCCCGTTCGGGTTCGCGGGGAGCAGCTCCAGCAGGGGACCCCCAAACTTCCCTTTCCGAGAAGCAACATTAACCAGCTCCGAACTGGGGATCCCGAGTTCCCCAGGCCAGGTTGGAATATAATCCCTCCACCTAGTCCTGCGGTCTTCCCCGAAGGCCTCCTCCCAGCTGGACTGCCTGGAACACCTCCCTAGGGGGCGCCCAGGAGGCATCCTCACCAGATGCCCGAACCACCTCAACTGGCTCCTTCGACGCAAAGGAGCAGGTGCATACTCTCGAGCTCCTCACGGATGACTGAGCTTCTCACCCTATCTCTAAGGGAGAACGCCGGCCACCCTCCTGAGGGAAACCCCATTTCAGCCGCTTGCACCCTGGATCTACGTTCTTTCGGTCATGACCCAGCCTTCATGACCATAGGTGAGGGTAGGAACGAAACTGACCGGTAGATCGAGAGCTTTGCCTTCTGGCTCAGCTCTCTTTTCGTCCTAACGGTGCGATAGATGGAATGTAATACCGCACGCCGCGCGCCCGATTCTCCGACCAATCTCCCGCTCCATTGTCCCTCACTTTCGGAACAAAACCCCAAGGTACTTGAACTCCTTCACTTGGGGTAAGGACTCATTCCTACCTGGAGAAGGCATTCTATCGGTTTCCTGCTGAGAACCATGGCCTCCGATTTAGAGGTGCTGATCCTCATCCCAACGCCGAACTTCGACTGCGAACCGATCCAGTGAGTGCTGAAGGTCGGCAGGCCGATGATGCCATCAGGACCACATCATCTGCAAAAGCAGCGATGAGATCCCCGGCCCACCGAACCGCAACCCCTCCCCACCCCGACTACGCCTCGATATCCTGTCCATAAATATTACAAACAGGATTGGTGACAAAGCGCAGCCCTGGGGGAGGCCAACCCTCACCTGATACGAGACCGACTTACTGCCGAGAACCCGGACACAGCTCTCACTTTGGTCGTTACAGAGTGGATGGCCCTGAGTAGAGACCCCCTCACCCCATACTCCCGCAGCACCTCCCACAGTATCTCCCGGGGGACCCGGTCATACGCCTTCTCCAAATCCACAAAACACATGTAGACCGGTTGGGCATACTCCCAGGCCCCCTCCAGGATCCTTGCGAGAGTGAAGAGCTGGTCCGTTGTTCCACGACCAGGACGGAATCCGCATTGTTCCTCCTCAACCTGAGGTTCGACTATCGGCCGAATACAATCATTACTGAGTAATAACCTAACATACAATCATTACTGAGTAATAACCTAACATACCATCATTACTGAGTAATAACCTAACATACAATCATTACTGAGTAATAACCTAACATACAATCATTACTGAGTAATAACCTAACATACCATCATTACTGAGTAATAACCTAACATACCATCATTACTGAGTAATAACCTAACATACCATCATTACTGAGTAATAACCTAACATACAATCATTACTGAGTAATAACCTAACATACCATCATTACTGAGTAATAACCTAACATACCATCATTACTGAGTAATAACCTAACATACCATCATTACTGAGTAATAACCTAACATACCATCATTACTGAGTAATAACCTAACATACAATCATTACTGAGTAATAACCTAACATACCATCATTACTGAGTAATAACCTAACATACCATCATTACTGAGTAATAACCTAACATACCATCATTACTGAGTAATAACCTAACATACAATCATTACTGAGTAATAACCTAACATACCATCATTACTGAGTAATAACCTAACATACCATCATTACTGAGTAATAACCTAACATACCATCATTACTGAGTAATAACCTAACATACCATCATTACTGAGTAATAACCTAACATACCATCATTACTGAGTTTAAACTACATTCTCGGTTATGTTTGCACTGAATAACGCATTCAATAAACAGAAACATAACTCTTGCAGCGCACATGAACAGATTAGCTCACACATAAAATAGCCCCCTCGTGAATTAGCCTACTGTTGCTAACGTTCATTCATAAATCCTGCATGACATCGTCCCGTACCTACAGGACCTCAGACTGACTTATTGATGCACGCACACAGACAGTAGTGTCGGCAAACTTAGTCCAATGAGGGGAGAAAGGAAAGGGTGATAGCGTTCCACTTTTAACGCTTTTTTCTCTCTCACTCGAGACCGCTGTGTCCAACGTTAGAAGGTAGAGCGAGCTCCAGCTGACAGGGAGAGAGAGAGAATGGATCACTACAGCCAGTCTTGTCTTTGTGTCTTTGCTAGTTTAAGACCGACGCACTTGTCAGTTTCCCGTCCAGCGCCCGCGACTAGGATTAGTGTGTTTGACCGGGGGGGGGGGGTGACACATCATGATGGTTGCTCTCCATCGTGATGTCGGGCAGCCATCACGATGGACGATGATATCGTCCATCGGCACAACCCTACTCTATACACGCTAAAAGTCCTGATTATTTACATGGAGTCTGGTGGAGATATGCTGGCTCTATACACGCTAAAAGTCCTGATTATTTACATGGAGTCTGGTGGAGATATGCTGGCTCTATACACGCTAAAAGTCCTGATTATTTACATGGAGTCTGGTGGAGTTTGGTGATGGTGATTTCGGGGCTGTGTTCATGTTAAACTAAAAGGATCTTACTCTTAACAACGATGTCTATCTCTGTAGGGATCCATCCCATAATGTTGTCCTGTAAATGACCCCCCCTGTTTGTTCCCCCCCAGCTCTCTGCCCTACGAGGTCTCCCCCGCCGACGCTCTCAGTCACCCTGAAGTCCAGCGACGCATCGACATCGCCATCATCAACCTCAAGAACCTGACCGACCGAGTCCTCAAAGCCATCACCTCCAACCTGCACAAACTGCCGTAAGTCTCCACCCGTTCACCTCCACAATGGTTTTTGGTCAATCTGTTCAGATTATTCTTGTTTTTCTCTAAAAGAGTTGGTTTGTTCAAGCTGACAGAGTTAAACCTGGACTCGAATGGATGCAAAATTAATTTCTATCAACTCTGAATAATGTTTACTAATGAACACTATTATTTAAGTTTGTTTGTCCCATTCTCCTGATTATCACATCAGCGTTGTGTGTTTTGTGTGTGTGTTGCAGTATTATAACATCAGCGTTGTGTGTGTTGCAGTATTATAACATCAGCGTTGTGTGTGTTGCAGTGTTATAACATCAGTGTTGTGTGTTTTGTGTGCATGTGTGTTGCAGGTACGGTCTACGTTACACGGCGAAGGTTCTCCGAGACGCTCTGAAAGCTAAGTTCCCTGAAGCCAGCGAGGACGAGCTCTATAAGGTAAGATCCAGGATTTAGACCGAGCCAGAAACCAGCAGTTCTAATACTGACGTAAACATAGTGTATGCATTTCTTGGTGACATCTGACTCTGGGAACCAGACACATCTGCACAGCTCAGGTTTCTCTAGCTCTGCAGCAGCGTCCTGTTCTCCTGTTCAGACAGGTTTCCAGCTGACCCGGCTCTGAACGGACCAATCACAGCCGTTCATCTAGCGTGGGGCGTGTTTGATATGATAACTGACAGAGCAGCCTCACCTTAGTTAAGTCTGATCAAACTAAAACCAGGTTCTGTTACTGAATAGTATATTTTAAATGTTTTATTGTTTGTGACCAGACTGAGCCAGCACTGACCAATCAGCATGCGTTGCTCCCGGCTACGTCTCTGGTTGCTCTGATTGGTTATAGGTCTGTCTGATGCGTTGTGCTCTGAACCGTTGTCGTTGATTCCCTAAAACCAACGGAGAGGTTTCAGACTGAGATGCGTTTGATTTCAGGCTGATTGGATCCATTCATTGTCATGTTCTGGATGAAAGCGTTAAAAGCTCTCTGATTGTTAGCTGAACTTTAGAGTTCTTCACAAGGATCAGCTGAAGCCGAGTTTGTTCAACCCTGCAGCTGAAATCCTCTAAAGTCAGGATACTGTATTAACTAGAGCCCGACCAATAAAGCTTCTTTGAGGCCGATATCGATACAAATATTAGGTCATTTAAAAATCCGATATTCTGATATATCGGCTGATATATATATTTAAAAAAGAAATCCAGAAACGCGTAACAAAACATAAACAGGTTTCCCTAACATTAGTTACTTGAAGTTACTTATGAGTCCTCACTAAAATAATATGATAATGCAGTTTAAAAATAAACTTGTTTGTTTTATTGTCACAACAGAACATCAAAATATATTAAAGTTCTGTTAAATAAAAGGTATAAAAATACAAACTTAAGATATGAACTTCTCAATTGTCTACATGAATGACCTTAGCTGTTGATTGATTGTCTGCTATCTAATGGTTGGAATGGGGGGGTGATGGAGGTCTAGGTGTGATGGAGAGCTTTTGTCTGTCAGTATGTATGGATATTTCTCTTGAGGTCCCCTCGAAAACGAGATGGCACATCTCGAGGGGTTCTCCTCTTAAAAATAACTTTGTGAAATATCGGCCGGGCTCTAGGGCTGGGCGATATGGCCTAAAAATAAAATCCCAGATTTTTTCAAAAAAAATCTCCCTCTTCTTAAAATTAATCCGCAGATGACAAAGAAAATGTTCAAAACAAGTTTTATTTTGTTTACTCATACACACACGCACACACATGGGGCATGTATACCATTATGATTATTATTATTATGATTATTCATGCCTATATACATATATACAGTGCCTTGCGAAAGTATTCGGCCCCCTTGAACTTTTCGACCTTTTGCCACATTTCAGGCCTCAAACATAAAGATATAAAACTGTAATTTTTTGTGAAGAATCAACAACAAGTGGGACACAATCATGAAGTGGAACGAAATTTATTGGATATTTCAAACCTTTTAAACAAATAAAAAACTGAAATATTGGCCGTGCAAAATTATTCAGCCCCCTTAAGTTAATACTTTGTAACGCGCCACCTTTTGCTGCGATTACAGCTGTAAGTGGCTTGGGGTATGTCTCTATCAGTTTTGCACATCGAGACTGACATTTTTGCCCATTCCTCCTTGCAAAACAGCTCGAGCTCAGTGAGGTTGGATGGAGAGCGTTTGTGAACAGCAGTTTTCCGTTCTTTCCACAGATTCTCGATTGGATTCAGGTCTGGACTTTGACTTGGCCATTCTAACACCTGGATATGTTTATTTGTGAACCATTCCATTGTAGATTTTGCTTTATGTTTTGGATCATTGTCTTGTTGGAAGACTAATCTCCGTCCCAGTCTCAGGTCTTGTGCAGACTCCATCAGGTTTTCTTCCAGAATGGTCCTGTATTTGGCTCCATCCATCTTCCCATCAATTTTAACCATCTTCCCTGTCCCTGCTGAAGAAAAGCAGGCCCAAACCATGATGCTGCCACCACCATGTTTGACAGTGGGGATGGTGTGTTCAGGGTGATGAGCTGTGTTGCTTTTACCACCATAACGTTTTGCATTGTTGCCAAAAGTTCGATTTTGGTTTCATCTGACCACAGCACCTTCTTCCACATGTTTGGTGTGTCTCCCAGGTGGCTTTTGGCAAACTTTCAACGACACTTTTTATGCATATCTTTAAGAAATGGCTTTCTTCTTGCCACTGTTCCATAAAGGCCAGATTTGTGCAGTATACGACTGATTGTTGTCCTATGGACAGAGTCTCCCCACCTCAGCTGTAGATCTCTGCAGTTCATCCAGAGTGATCATGGGCCTCTTGGCTGCATCTCTGATCAGTCTTCTCCTTGTATGAGCTGAAAGTTTAGAGGGACGGGCCGGGTCTTCGTAGATTTGTAGTGGTCTGATACTCCTTCCATTTCAATATTATCGCTTGCACAGTGCTCCTTGGGATGTTTAAAGGCGGGAAATCTTTTTGTATCCAAATCCGGCTTTAAACTTCTCCACAACAGTATCTCGCGCTGCCTGGTGTGTTCCTTGTTCTTCATGATGCGCTTTGCAAACGGACCTCTGAGACTATCACAGAGCAGGTGCATTTATACGAGAGACTTGATTACACACAGCTGGATTCTATTTATCATCATTAGTCATTTAGGTCAACATTGGATCATTCAGAGATCCTCACTGAACTTCTGGAGAGAGTTTGCTGCACTGAAAGTAAAGGGGCTGAATAATTTTGCACGCCCACTTTTTCAGTTTTTATTTGTTAAAAAAGTTTGAAATAGCCAATGAATTTCGTTCCACTTCATAATTGGGACCCACTTGTTGTTGATTCTTCACAAAAAATTACAGTTTTATATCTTTATGTTTGAGGCCTGAAATGTGGCAAAAGGTCGAAACGTTCAAGGGGGCCGAATACTTTCGCAAGGCACTGTATATATATACACATATACATACACACACACCTTCTCATTCAATGCGTTTCCTTTTTATTTTCATGACTATTTACATTGTAAATTTACATCTCACTGAAGGCATCAAAACTATGAATGAACACATATGGAATTATGTACTTAACAAAAAAGTGTGAAATAACTGAAAACATGTCTTATATTTTAGATTCTTCAAAGTAGCCACCCTTGGCTTTTTGATAACTCTGCAAACCCTTGGTGTTCTCTCAATGAGCTTCATGAGGTAGTCACCTGAAATGGTTTTACCTTCACAGGTGTGCTTTGTCAGGGTTCATTAGTGGAAGTTTTTCCCTCATTAATAAAAAAAGCAAAGGGTGGCTACTTTGAAGAATCTAAAATATAAGACATGTTTTCAGTTATTTCACCTTTTGTTAATTACATAATTACATGTTCATTCATAGTTTTGATGCCTTCAGTGAGAATCTACAATGTAAATAGTCATGAAAATAAAAAGGAAACGCATTGAATGAGAAGGTGTGTCCAAACTTTTGGCCTGTACTGTGTATATATATATATATATTTGCTATATATTCAACAACAACAAAACGGATGCGTGAGATAAAGCTGTTTTCACACCTACAGGTAATTCACTTCTCGTTCCTCGCTAAAAATCATTTTGAGCTATGGGAGCCCAGAGGGGAGCGTCGTTGACAACAGTTCAAAGTTAAAGCCTGAGAGTCTCCCCTGCTGCCTCTGTCCCCAGATCATGGGGAACCTGGTCTACTACCGCTGTGTTGTGTGTGTGTGTGTGTGTGTGTGTGTGTGTGTGTGTGTGTGTGTGTGTGTGTGTGTGTGTGTGTGTGTGTGTGTGTGTGTGTGTGTGTGTGTGTGTGTGTGTGTGTGTGTGTGTGATGTATGTATAAACGTAGCCTGAGAGTCTCCCCTGCTGCCTCTCTCCTCCCCCAGATCATGGGGAACCTGGTCTACTACCGCTGTGTGTGTGTGTGTGTGTGTGTGTGTGTGTGTGTGTGTGTGTGTGTGTGTGTGTGTGTGTGTGATGTATGTATAAACGTAGCCTGAGAGTCTCCCCTGCTGCCTCTCTCCTCCCCCCAGATCGTGGGGAACCTGGTCTACTACCGCTACATGAACCCGGCCGTCGTGGCTCCGGACGGCTTCGACGTGGTGGACCGGTCCGCCGGCTCGGCCCTGCAGCCGGAGCAGCGCCACATCCTGGGCTCCATCGCCCGCATGCTGCAGCACGCCGCCGCCAACAAGCACTTCCACGGAGACGGCTACCACGTCAGAGCTCTGAACCAGTACATCAGCCAGACCCACAGCCGGTTCAGGTAACTGACCCAGTCATCCACAGCATGACCCACGTTATCAATCAATCAAATCGATCAAAATGATAGGGCTGTCCTCGACTAAAGAACTTCTTAGTCGACTAACACTTATAGGATTTAGTCGACTAATCGATTAGTTGATTTAATCGACAGAGCTGTGCGCTTTGAGAGGTGGTTAAGACTAGAAAAGCACAATATAAATGTAGTTAATTAACCATCTGTAAAACTGAGTTTCTCCACAATTAATCCTGCAAAAGCACCACTTTAAATCTTGTGTTTACCATAAATGTGCTCATGAGTTTCTTGGAAATAAGTAATCAAGCATGAATAAGCATACAAAATGACTAATCGACTAAAGAAATCTTAGTCGACTAAGACCGATAACGACCGATTAGTCTAATCGACTAAGAGGTGGCAGCCCTACAAAATGTGTTTATAAAGCAATTTAAAAAAGCAACCAACGTTGCACAAGGTGCTGCATAGAACAAAGTAGAAGTCACTTAAAACCTTTAACATTTAAAATATGAAACAGTATCACAATAACAATTTTGCACAAAAAATATCAGCCTCAGTTGGGGAAGGCCAAGGAGAAAAGGTGTGTTTAAGAAGAGATTTAAAATGAGACCGTGAGGAAGCCTGTCTCAGTGTTTCCCCTATGTTGATTTGACCGTGACGGCCCCCCACGGTATCAGGAACAGGGCTGCATTGTTAGAGTGCATGTCGGAGAATAGCGCCGACAGATGAAGATAACTAGCCAGTTGAGATGGTGTGTGTGTACATCCTTGAGAACTGTAAGTCGTATAATAACTTATGTTGTCAGTTCATTTAAGCCTGTTATTAGTCTATGGGTCTTGTAAATTTAAATTAAGTTAACTGGTGATTTTCGTTGTTTGTGTTCTTCACCTGCGAGCTAAATAGCATGTGGCTGTTGATTCGAAATAATGGCGATTGCTCACGTTTGTATTTGAGGAGCATTGTTTCCATGCTGAAGTAGTGACACTGCATTAAGATAATGGTCCTGCCCCCAATGCTAAAAACATCCTTAAGCAAACCCTGTGTCTAATAGGCAGAGGGAGCTCATTGATTATTTGTGGAGCTGCCACAGCAAAGGCCCGACCCCCTTTAAGTTTTTAACTTAGTTTTAGGGCCAGTCAGGCGCAGTAGTTCAGCTGGCCTGAGTGAGCTGATTGGTGTGTAGGGGTGGAGCAGCTCGGACAGGTAGGATGGGGCAAGACCATTTTAGGGATTTAAACACAAGTACATTTTAAAATGGATCCTAATATGTACGGGCAGCCAGTGGAGTGAAGTTAAAACGGGGGTAATGTGCTCATATTTACGTTATGAAGAGAATAGAAGGCCTTTTATTATCATTACACACATATACAAAGAGACTGAAGCAACTCCTTCTCCAGCGTCAACATGTACTTAAGAGAAATGTAACAACATGGAATAATATCTAATAAAATGAGTAGTAGTTAATACTCGTTATGAGTCGTGTGTGTGTTGACGTGAGCTGTGTGTTGAACAGGAAGTTCCTAACGTGAGCTGTGTGTTAAACAGGAAGTTCCTGGTGTGTGTGTGTGACGTTCCTGAACCTGAGGACAGATTCAACATGGACGAATACTCGGAGCTGCTCATCGTCAACAAACCTGTCGTCTACATCTCAGTCAGCGAGCTGCTCAACACACACACAGTCAGTATATATACACACACAGTCAGTATATACACACACACAGTCAGTATATACACACACACAGTCAGTGTATATATATATATATATATACACACACACACAGTCAGTATATACACACACACAGTCAGTATATATATACACACACACACAGTCAGTATATACACACACACAGTCAGTGTGTGTATATATATATATATATATATATACACACACACACACAGTCAGTATATATATACACACACACACAGTCAGTGTATACACACACACAGTCAGTGTATATATATATTTTTTTTTTTTTTTTTTTTTTTTTTTTTTTTTTTTTTTTTTTTATTTTATATTTTTAAAAAAACAATACAGTAATAATATACACACACAGTATGTGTGTATGTGTGTGTGTATATATATGTATATATATATATATATATATATATATATATATATATATACATACACACACACACACACACACACACACACACACCTGGATGTTGTATAGTTGTCTATGATATTAAAGTGAATATCTTTGAGTTGTAGCTTGTTCTCAGAGAAACTGGGAGGGTTATTATGAACATTTCTGACTTAGAAACTAAAACCATTATTATGAGAAAAGTCAAAAGATGAATTGATAATGAAATGAATCTATTTTCTGTGTGTGTCTGTCTGTCTGTCCCTGTGTATGTGTGTGTACTGACTGTGTGTGTGTGTGTGTGTGTCTGTGTCTGTCTGTCTGTCTGTCTGTCTGTCTGTCTGTCTGTCTGTCTGTCTCTGTGTGTGTACTGACTGTGTGTGTGTGTGTACTGACTGTGTGTGTGTGTGTACTGACTGTGTGTGTGTGTGTACTGACTGTGTGTGAGTGTGTGTGTGTACTGACTGTGTGTGTGTGTGTGTGTGTCTCTGTGTGTGTGTCTCCAGTTGTTGTTGGATCATCAGGAGGTTCTGTGTCCTGACCCCTCCAACCCTCTCAGACTGCTGCTCAATGACCTGGGACCAGTCCCCACCCTGCAGGAACTCACTGGTACTACAACTCATACTACTCATAGTACTACTCATACTACAACTACAACTCATACTACTACAACTACAACTCATACTACTCATAGTACTACTCATACTACAACTCATACTACTACAACTACAACTCATACTACTCATAGTACTACTCATACTACAACTACAACTCATACTACTACAACTACAACTCATACTACTCATAGTACTACTCATACTACAACTACAACTCATACTACTCATAGTACTACTCATACTACAACTACAACTCATACTACTACAACTACAACTCATACTACTCATAGTACTACTCATACTACAACTACAACTCATACTACTCATAGTACAACTCATACTACAACTACAACTCATACTACTACAACTACAACTCATACTACTCATAGTACTACTCATACTACAACTACAACTCATACTACTACAACTACAACTCATACTACTCATAGTACAACTCATACTACAACTACAACTCATACTACTCAACTACAACTCATACTACTCATAGTACTACTCATACTACAACTACAACTCATACTACTACAACTACAACTCATACTACAGGGCATCAGACTGACTTTTTTCACTAGGAGCACAGTGGCCCCCTACTGAAAATTTTAGGGGCGCAACCAGAAAGTTTAGGGGCACACACCGTAAATCAACATGCTAACCAAATATTCACATTTCTACTAATTTCCACTGTATTACTAATAAATACTTTGATAATAGATGCAGAAATTACAATGTGCTGTTTCAAATTCAGTGTCACTTTTGAAGCTGCAACATAGAAGGCACCATTGCTGTCAGTAAACAAAATATTAAAAAAAATATATCAACTCTGGTCTACAATTACAATGAATTCACCTTAAAATTAAACATGCATTGTTTAGGCTACTACCCTTAGGGTTGGGTACCTTTCACATCTGAACCAATATTGGTACAGATACCTGAAATTATAACGGTACATTTTTTCGGTACTTTCCCTCTGTAATTACAAAACAATTATTTCAGTTGTAAAAATAATTCCAAACCTATTTATCCTATGTAGTTAGAACATTATGTTATTTTATTAGAATATGTTACACTCTAAAGAAATTAAACAAAAATAAAAATAAAACCCCTCCCTCTCTCCTCCCAAACCCGTCCTTACAACCTATTAAATTTAATAATTATTCATTTCTTACTCACTGTAACTTGTTTAGCCTGTTGTATTTTCATCGTGACTGTTTTTAATTGCTCTTTAATGTTTCATGTAAAGCACTTTGAGTTGCCTTGTTGCTGAAAGGAGCTGTAGAAATAAAGTTGCCTTGCCTTACAACCTCAGCCTGTCAGTCAGTCCCCAGGGCACAGTTTTACAAACTGTTGAGCCTGCTGCTTGTCTCAGAGGAAGTGTAACGTCAACAGCACCGTGACTGTTTTTAATATAATATCGCAGAAAACGCTGTCTGTGTGAAGTTATTAAAAACTGTAACCGTACTTGAAACCACTTTATCGGCATCGCTCGCTGTGACTTCAACAAAACAGCCGACGTAGTTTGCGCCGATCGCAACTCTGCGTGTTTGTGTCGGAGCACCGCTCTCTGTCTATTTTCAGAGAGGACAGATAAGCTTGCGCTTACGCGCTCAGGTACCGACATTTCGACATTTAACGTGTAAAAAATAGGCGCAAATTTACCGGTCGCACATTTTGCGACCAAAATTTGAGAGTGTGCGACTGAATTTTACATCCAGTCGCACACTCTCAAATTTTGGTCGCAAAATGCGACCATTTGGTCGCAGTCTGGAGCCCTGCACACACACACACACCAGGGTGGGAAATTAGCATTAGTATTTTTTCAAAGTGGCGGGTGACTTTGCCATGTTTACCAGCCACAGTGGCGGGTGGATTGTAAAACATTGGACAGCGTTTCCTCATAGGAGTCACGTTACTGCTAATGAATCCCCAACATTTCCGGATTTTGCTGCTTCATAATAAAAACATTAAAATACCAAATTAACGGAGGACTTTTATTGTGAAGAACTTATAGGAAATGAAACCGTTCACAGCCGGGCCTTTGACCACGCATATTTCCGTCAACTCCAGACTTTTGTCAAGTAGTTTTCAGCGCTAGTCCGTGACACCATTTAGCTGAGCTGAGGCACAGACAAAACGAAAATTATCAGTTAAAAAATGTGGCGACATATCCCCGGTGTTAAGAGGCCCGCCGCGGAGTCAGCAGTAGCTTTGAATGTAAAAACTGTTGAGGGCCAAGTAAAGAAAACGAGAAGGTACTTTTCGAACAAGTGGCGCATTGACAAAACGTCCAGCGAAAGACCGTGCAAAACATTTCAGACCGTCCTGCCAACCTGATTACATTTTAACATCAATGTACGCTGTGACGATTTTTCAATATAAAGTCAGCGGCTGCTGTTTGAATCCTGTCAGCTCTCTGCTGCTCAGCTCCCCCCGCGACTGACGTGCGCGCACACACAATCACACACGGTGGATGCAGGAAAGAACGGAGATTTGACGGATGACCTAATTTGAGGACAGCTACGTTATTGTAAGTACAATGATAAGTTAAAGTCCAATAAGTACTTTATCAAACCGTATGAATGTGTGTCCCAGCCCAGGATAGGATATTAACTAACAATGTAAAGATCAACAAGCTCCTGACACATATGTTCAAATTTGATTCATTCAATTAATTATTATTTTGTCTTAAATCCACCAGCTATTTTCATTATACCAACATTTGCAGCATCCTGAGCCTTTATAAGGTTACTAGGACAACTCAGCCCAGAGTAATTTTGTTCTTCCCAAAATAGGTTTCCTTTTTATTTTTAAAGAACTATACAAAAAAAGCAACTTTCACTGTCTCTCGCAACTTTTATTGCAATTTTTTACAAAAGCTCCCGCAAAACCAGGCATTTTGGGCCGTAACAATCTCAAAAAAAGACTGCATAATCCTGGAGGGACTGTTTAATGCTATGTTACTGAGAGATGAGTCAATATTTTTTTGGTTCATTAAACATGTAGGCCTACAATTACTGTAGAATATGACCACACTGACCAAACACAATTTAACCATGGTCTCGCAGGCTTTTTTCACATCACTCTTTATTTGCCTATATTAATAAAATATGTATTAATAATAAAAAATAATGCATTGAAGCAATTCAAAATATGCTAGTGCACTTTCTTTTATAAATTTGAGTTTCGGAAAAAGTGGCTGGTAAAAAATATAAGTGGCTGGTAAAACTGGGCATCCACCAGCCACTGTGGCTGATGGGCAAAACAGTAAATTTCCCACCCTGACACACACACACACACACACACACACACACACACACACACACACACACACACAAATAAAAACATTGGTGTAAATCCTCCATCATAACAGCGATGCTCCAAGGTCCAAACGCGCCTGTCTTTTAAAGGGAATGGGAGATGATCTCTGATTGGTTGATTGCACGTTACGCCCAAAACACACTGGGGTTTGACTCCAAACTTTGTTATACGAATATCATTCGAATATTAAAAAAAATAAAATAAGGTATTTGAACGAATATTAGGCAGCTCTTAATATTCAAACCTGTTATGGGCATTATTTTTTTGTAAATGCGTTTGCTTGTAAACATTGTTTTCAATTCAGATTTCGAGGCTTTTTCACGCATTGCTAGTCGCTTTTGTGAAAAAATGTTGCTAAAAGGGTCTGAAAAGTCGCAAAGTTGGCAACACTACACAAACATACACACACACAAATGCCGGCTTGACGCACACAAGTATAACCATCAGACCACTTACCTCGGCTACGGAGAAAGCTCTGAACTTCCTGAAAGCATACTGTTTGTTTAATCCAGGGTCTAACTGTTAATTTAAAAAACAAACTTAAGTTTGATACCAATATAGGTCTTACTGAAGGCATTTAATGGTCAAAATATTAATACATACTCAAATATATTCGAATATTAATAAACAAAAGAACTTCGAATATGATTTTTGGGCAAAAGTCAAAGCCCTAATGCAAGTACTTTTGGGACTCTGCATTTTGTTGTACTTGTATGTCGTGATATAGGTCTTAAATAGTATTCATAGAGGTCTTAAAAAAGGTCTTTAAAAGTCTTAAATGTGACTTGGTAAAACCTGGAGAAACCCTGCAACAGGTCAACTAGCTCTCCCAGCTAACACTAGCCAACAGGTCAACTAGCTCTCCAAGCTAACACTAGCCAACAGGTCAACTAGCTCTCCAAGCTAACACTAGCCAGAGTGTTGACCTTGATTGTGACGGCCGTGCTTTCTGCTCCTCAGGAGAGTCTTCTTCGTCAGCTGATCCAGGATCTGAGGTTTCTCTGACTCTCACCAACAAGTTCGACATCTTCAACGAGTCTGAGGACAGACCGGACGCCAGAGGACTGCTGCTCAGGTAGCTTAGCATGGTAGCCTGTTAGCATGGTAGCATGATGAAGGCTAGAAGTGAGCAAGAAGCAGTAACATGAAGATGGAAAGAGAGAGTTTGTTGAATTGAGCTGCCTGTTAGCATGTTAGCTTAGCTTTGTTTTGTTGTTGTTTTCAGCACCAAGCAGCTGATCATCGATGTCATCAGGACGCAGTCAGGTGACTCTCTGACAGACATGCTGAGAACCTCTGTGTCACATGACCAGGTACACACACACTCAGAGACAGACACACACACACAGCGGTGATATATATATATATATATATATATATATATATATATATATATATATATATATATATATAATACATATATATATATATATATATATATATATATATATATATATATATATATATATATATATATATATATATACATATATATATATATATATATATATATAATGGAAACCGAGAGCAGCAATGCTCCATGATGTAGATCTCCTTCAAGACCAGTCTGGTGTTAGAGGTCCCTCTAGAGGACAGAACCTGTAACAACAACACATGCTGATACTGGCTTTGACCATAAATAAGCCTGGGTAGTGGAGTACATATTAATAACAAGCTGCATATGAGCATAACATATTCAAAGATTATTGGAATATTTAAAAAATACAACAAATTAAATTCAAATGGTATTATAGAGGAAGACTGACAGCTCTAACAGACACACAGACCGACAGACAGAGACACACACACACACAGACAGTTCTAGTCCCAGGTGACTCAGCAGGTGAACTACAGTCAGCTGTCTCTCCTCTACAGGAAGTGTGTCATGATTGGCTGAACTACAGTCAGCTGTCTCTCCTCTACAGGAAGTGTGTCATGATTGGCTGATGCAGCGGCGAGCTCGGCAGGACGCCCGCACGCCTGACAAGATGAAGAGGAACGAGTCGCTGGTCGCCAACGGCAACCTGAGTTTGGAGGAGAAGAAGAGGAAGATCCTGAGATGTCTTCGTCGTCTGGAGGGACTCGGAGTCCTGAGAGCCCCAAACCCCGAGAACCAGATCCTGCAGATGATCGCCAAGGTAACCAAACACACAGAGAGATACACACACACACACACAGAGACACACACACACACAGAGACACACACATTGGAAAATCTGAAACAGTCTGAAAACTGGACGATACATAAACTGTGATTTGGTAGAAACCGTGCTTGATATCAGAATGCCCATTCAGCCCAATAAAGGCCAAAGTCTTGTCTTCGGTTTAAACTTTTAGCTATTTACCGAAGATTTACCATTAAAGTCTATGGGAAATTTCGTGCCGTTTTTTGCCGTTTTCGTAAAAACCGTGTGGCAAATCTCTTAGAAAAGTCATAGCACACCATTCACGATCATTACACACGTTTTGATGTATTTTGTGTGCAAGTGTTGGCAACACACCGAGACTAGTAGCAGGACAAAAATGTGGCGGAATAATAAGTATGGGGGATAATAGTCATTCTGCTGACACAAACAGAAACACAAACACACACATAGAAACACAGACACACACGTATACACATATATACATACACAGACACACACAAGGTCATCAAGGTCAGTGATCGCTTTTTTGTTGGGGAGTATTAAGGCAGTTTTCGTAAAAACCGTGCGGCAAATCTCTTAGAAAAGTCATAGCACACCATTCCCGATCATTACACACGTTTTGATGTATTTTGTGTGCACGTGTTGGCAATGGTCCGTGACTAGTAGCAGGACAACAATGTGGTGGAATATTAAATATGGGGGATAATAGTCACACTGAATAAAGTATTTGCTGTTGGTCCCTCAGGACATCCGTCAGCAGCGTGTGGGAGATTGTATAATCGTGACATTAATAATAATAATAATAACATTAATTGTACTAAAGTATTTGCTGTTGGCCCCTCAGGACATCCGTCAGCAGCGTGTGCACCGCCAGCGGGAGGGGCGGAGCTTCAGAAACTCCGTCAGACTCTCAGCAGCCTGCAGGACAAGAGCAGCTTCCACAGCCAGCAGGTGGACTACTACAGACATTACATCACTTCCTGTCTGGACCACCTGACTCACAGCAGGTACAACACACACACACACAGAGACACACACACAAACACACACACACAGACTCACACAGAGGTGTCATGTTGTGATTGGCTGTGTGTTTCAGTAAATCGACCAATAAGAAGAAGCTTCCTGCTCTTAGCTACAGCGCCGCCCGGCTGCAGGAGAAAGGAGTTCTGGTGGAGATCCAGGACCTGCCAGCTACACAGTGAGACACACACAGATACACACACACACACACACACAGACACACACACACACACACACACAGATCCAGGACCTGCCAGCTACACAGTGAGACAACACACACACACACACTCAGATGAACAGAGCTCCTGAGTGGTGCATCACCCAGAAGAGTATAGTGCAAACATTCCTCCAGGACAAGCAGTTGTCAGGTGGCATCTCAGCTGGTAAGACAGTACAGGGACAGTAGAAGTGGATCGGTTATTCAGATTGATTAATAACATGTTGTACAGGGACAGTAGAAGTGGATCGGTTATTCAGATTGATTAATAACATGTTGTACAGGGACAGTAGAAGTGGATCGGTTATTCAGAGTGATTAAGAACATGTTGTATAGGGACAGTAGAAGTGGATCGGTTATTCAGAGTGATTAAGAACATGTTGTACAGGGACAGTAGAAGTGGATCGGTTATTCAGAGTGATTAAGAACATGTTGTACAGGGACAGTAGAAGTGGATCGGTTATTCAGATTGATTAAGAACATGTTGTACAGGGACAGTAGAAGTGGATCGGTTATTCAGATTGATTAAGAACATGTTGTACAGGGACAGTAGAAGTGGATCGGTTATTCAGATTGATTAAGAACATGTTGTATAGGGACAGTAGAAGTGGATAGGTTATTCAGAGTGATTAAGAACATATATATAGGGACAGTAGAAGTGGATAGGTTATTCAGAGTGATTAAGAACATGTTGTATAGGGACAGTAGAAGTGGATCAGTTATTCAGATTGATTAAGAACATCTTGTATAGGGACAGTAGAAGTGGATCGGTTATTCAGATTGATTAAGAACATGTTGTACAGGGACAGTAGAAGTGGATCGGTTATTCAGATTGATTAAGAACATGTTGTACAGGGACAGTAGAAGTGGATCGGTTATTCAGATTGATTAAGAACATGTTGTATAGGGACAGTAGAAGTGGATCGGTTATTCAGATTGATTAATGACGTGTTAGTGGTCTTAGTGTGTAAGGTGGTTTTGTGCATTCTCGTAACAGTGTTATTTGTTATTTGTACAGTGTATATTGTTATTATTATTTGAACAAGTTCTTAAAAAAGTATACTATCTACTCCTAGCTGTTGATGTAGATGCTATGATGGTTGACAGTGTTTCCTCTAGAATAGTTTTCAGCAGCAGGGGTGGGGGTGTTGAACGGCAAAAATAGCAAATAGACAGACCGTTACCTGAAACGGTGATTTAACGTCACCGCTCATTTTACACACAGTTTAACAACAAAACTAAACGCTGAGTCAACATTACTAGCTACGTTTTTCATGTTGGGTTTGAGCGGTATGCACCCCTAGTGGGGAAGAAAAAGCACTTCCCATGAGATCACAGGTTCACTTAGTTTCAAATGGTTAGAATAACATGCATGTCTGTATATGTCTGTTTTCTTGTATATCACTTGCCTCATGGAATATTTTCCATGTGTACTCATTTGCGTGTCTGTACATACAGAAGAACAAGGTTCAGTTAGTTTGAAGTGGTTATAATGGCATCAGTGAATGCTTGTTTCTTTGAACTGCTTTAATTTATCATTTTATTTAATCTATTTTCAATCGTGGAAAAAATGCCATCTATTCTGTTGACGTCTCCTATCTGCATTGTTCTATTGGCCAAGAGGGTTTAATAGTTAGAAATGTGTTGCCGTATAAACCTGTAACTCAATGCAGTGTTTGTTTTAAAAAATATTGAGAAAGTATTAAAAATGGTATTAAAAGGTATTGAATTTACCTCCAGGATTTCTGTATATACCCTGTGTGTGTATATATATGAATAGGTTAGGGTTGCAAGATGTTTCCAAAGTCAGTGAGTCTAATCTATTCTGTTGACTTTCCCTATCTGCGTTGTATTGAGAAGGTATTAAAAATGGTATTAAAAGGTATTGAATTTACCTCCAGGATTTCTGTATATTAGGGCTGCTCCCTCTTAGTCAATTAGTCGACTAATTGGTGGTTTTGGTTTTCGTCAACTTAGATTTCTTTAGTCCATTAGTCATGTCTGATGCTGTTCTCATGCTGAATGACTTATTTCCAAGAAACGTACGAGCACATCTCTCAGATCTGTCGATTTAAATCAACGAATCGATTAGTCGATACAATTGAATGAGTGTTAGTGGACTAAGAATTTCTTCAGTCGAACACAGCCCTAATGTATATACCCTGTAGAAGACACTTATGTCATATTACGATATCCAAAATCTAAGACGATATCTAGTCTCATATTGATCTGAAGTCATCTGGTGTGGAGTGATCTGATGTGATCTGAAGTGAAGTGATCTGATGTGATCTCATGTGGTCTGATGTGGAGTGGTTTGATCTAATGTGATCTGATCTGAAGTCATCTGATCTGGAGTGATCTCATGTGATCTGGTCTGAAGTGATCTGATGTGATCTGGTCTGAAGTGATCTGATGTGATCTGTTGCAGGTTTAAGAACGTGGTCTTTGACATCGTCCCTGGACCGGAGAAAGGAACGTTCAACGTCAAAGCTCGATTCCTCGGCATCGAGATGGAAGAGTTCCCGCTCAAATACCAGGTAGGAGCTAACAGGCTAACACACTAACAGGCTAACACCCTCTAATACCAGGTAGGAGCTAACAGGCTAACACACTAACAGGCTAACACCCTCTAATACCAGGTAGGAGCTAACAGGCTAACACACTAACAGGCTAACAGGTGTGTAATGTGTGTATAATGTGTGTAACGTGTGTTTAATGTCTTCAGGATCTGCTGCAGCTGCAGTACGAAGGCGTGGCCGTGATGAAGATGTTCGACAAAGCCAAAATCAACGTCAACCTGCTCATCTTCCTCCTCAACAAGAAGTTCTTCAAGAAATGAAGTCCTGCTCTTCTTCTACTCTCCTATCTCTGGTTTAATATCTACAACAGAGTGACCCATCCTCTCTACACTCCTATCTCTGGTTTTATATCTACAACAGAGTGACCCATCCTCTCTACACTCCTATCTCTGGTTTTATATCTACAACAGAGTGACCCATCCTCTCTACACTCCTATCTCTGGTTTTATATCTACAACAGAGTGACCCATCCTCTCTACACTCCTATCTCTGGTTTTATATCTACAACAGAGTGACCCATCCTCTCTACACTCCTATCTCTGGTTTAATATCTACAACAGAGTGACCCATCCTCTCTACACTCCTATCTCTGGTTTTATATCTACAACAGAGTGACCCCTCCTCTCTACGCTCCTATCTCTGGTTATATATCTACAACAGAGTGACCCATCCTCTCTACACTCCTATCTCTGGTTTTATATCTACAACAGAGTGACCCATCCTCTCTACACTCCTATCTCTGGTTATATATCTACAACAGAGTGACCCATCCTCTCTACACTCCTATCTCTGGTTTTATATCTACAACAGAGTGAACCCTCCTCTCTACACTCCTATCTCTGGTTATATATCTACAACAGAGTGACCCATCCTCTCTACACTCCTATCTCTGGTTTTATATCTACAACAGAGTGAACCCTCCTCTCTACACTCCTATCTCTGGTTTTATATCTACAACAGAGTGACCCATCCTCTCTACACTCCTATCTCTGGTTTAATATCTACAACAGAGTGACCCATCCTCTCTACACTCCTATCTCTGGTTTTATATCTACAACAGAGTGACCCCTCCTCTCTACGCTCCTATCTCTGGTTATATATCTACAACAGAGTGACCCATCCTCTCTACACTCCTATCTCTGGTTTTGTATGCTACTACATCATGTTTTTATATATCTCATAACTAACTAACCAATCAGCTAAGCTTTATCGACATGTTATTGCTGCATTATTGCACATTTTAATAAGGGAACCAAATAGTTAAATAATCATGAGACATGGTTAGTGTTGGGCATCTTCTCTACACTCCTATCTCTGCTGTTATGTCACTACGTTATCTTTTATATATATTATATATCTATCTCTATATACGTCACTGTACTTGTGTTTGTCTCTCACTCTCAACGTGTAGTTCTGCTTCCTGTCTGTGTTTTAATCTCACTAGAGTTTAAACAGAGTGAAGCATCTTCTCTACACTCCACTCTCTGTTTTTATACGTCACTACGTTTCCTGTTTTTATTTCCTGCTAATCAGACAGAGTGAGACATCCCTCTGGCTCCTATCTCTGCTCAGGTTTATTATTAATAAACAGACACCAGCTGATTATTTAAGAGATATCATGTACCTTCAACACTAGTGTTATTTTGGAGGGTGTAGTTTGTTCGAGGCTATAAATCAAGAACCAGAATCTGAGTTATGATATGATCTTTGAGTTTAAATACATTTTAGAAAAGAAGCTGCTCTGATCTATAACTGTACATATTTTCTGTCACTTTCTGTTTTCTCTCTTTTACTTTTCTTTTTGAAGCATGTTAATAATAATAAACTGAATTTCTGTAGTGCTTTTCAGACTCTACGTGTTTTGACTTCATTAAATATGTGAATATGTGAACATCTTTAGCTGTTGTTTGATTGGTCCATTGATAAAGATCAGGGCTGTTGGAGCTATTACACCACTTAGATTGATTTGGTTTATATATCACGTTGGTTATGTTAATTAATCAGCAGTTTAATGTTTATATACCACGTTGGTTATTATAATTAATCAGCAGTTTAATGTTTATATACCTCGTTGGTTATGATAATTAATCAGCAGTTTAATGTTTATATATCACGTTGGTTATGATAATTAATCAGCAGTTTAATGTTTATATACCTCGTTGGTTATGTTAATTAATCATCAGTTTAATGTTTATATACCTCGTTGGTTATGCTAATTAATCAGCAGTTTTATGTTTATATACCTCGTTGGTTATGCTAATTAATCAGCAGTTTTATGTTTGAGCCCTGGCTGGAGCAGGTTAGAGGTTGCCAGGTTGAGGGTTATAGGTTGCCAGGTTGGGGGTTATAGGTTGCCAGGTTGAGGGTTATAGGTTGCCAGGTTGAGGGTTATAGGTTGCCAGGTTGGGGGTTATAGGTTGCCAGGTTGGGGGTTATAGGTTGCCAGGTTGTGGGTTGCCAGGTCGAGGGTTACAGGTTGCCAGGTTGGGGGTTACAGGTTGCCAGGTTGAGGGTTATAGGTTGCCAGGTTGGGGGTTATAGGTTGCCAGGTTGTGGGTTGCCAGGTCGAGGGTTACAGGTTGCCAGGTTGGGGGTTATAGGTTGCCAGGTTGAGGGTTATAGGTTGCCAGGTTGAGGGTTATAGGTTGCCAGGTTGGGGGTTATAGGTTGCCAGGTTGGGGGTTATAGGTTGCCAGGTTGTGGGTTGCCAGGTCGAGGGTTATAGGTTGCCAGGTTGGGGGTTATAGGTTGCCAGGTTGTGGGTTGCCAGGTTGAGGGTTATAGGTTGCCAGGTTGGGGGTTATAGGTTGCCAGGTTGGGGGTTATGGGTTGCCAGGTTGGGGGTTATGGGTTGCCAGGTTGAGGTGACTAACAGGTTGAACATTGTATATGGTGGATTGTGTGAATAAGATGTGTTTCATACCAGATCTGGCAACTGGTCACCATTAGACAAACATGTTGGTCTGATTATTTATGAAGGAGTTTCTGGGAGAAATAACAAACTGGGGGGGGGGGTCCAGGAGATAGGGATAAACAATGGGAGAAACCCGTGAACATCGGGAGTGTTGGCAGCTATGGTATACACGACATTACAAAACAGAAAAAATTAAATATGAATTGATTTTGAATCAGTAGAGCTTGAATTGTGATACGAATGTGAATTTTTTTTGCTACACCGCTAGTGAGCAGTATTAATATTAAGAAGACAGTAGAATGTAAATGATAACTTTTCTCTCCTCTTCTCCTTCTTCTCCCACCTTTCAGCCTCCTTTTCTCTCCTCTTCTCCTTCTCCTCCCACCTTTCAGCCTCCTTTTCTCACCTCTTCTCCTTCTCCTCCCACCTTTCAGCCTCCTTTTCTCACCTCTTCACCTTCTCCCACCTTTCAGCCTCCTTTTCTCACCTCTTCACCTTCTCCTCCCACCTTTCAGCCTCCTTTTCTCTCCTCTTCTCCTTCTCCTCCCACCTTTCAGCCTCCTTTTCTCACCTCTTCACCTTCTCCTCAAACCTTTCAGCCTCCAACCAGTTCAGCTCCTCAGGGTTTCTAACATCTTCTGATGGAAATCTTCTGGTTTGATTCTATTTTTATAGTTTTCATTCTCTTCATATGATCATATTAATCTGCTGTATGTCTCGTTAGTGTTGAGCTCTGACTGTCAGACTGTAAAAGACGTTGAGCTGCTTTAATGTGAGAAAAGTGCTGAGTCATGAATCAGCTCATAGCTCCTCCAAATAATAAGAAACACGAGACCACACGTTGTTAAGAGTTGAACTGTTTTATTCAACAGGATTTATTCATCAGGTAGTAACAGATTACTCTGGTACATCAGGTAGTACCAGATTACTCTGATTCATCAGGTAGTAATAGATTACTCTGGTTCATCAGGTAGTAACAGATTACTCTGGTTCATCAGGTAGTACCAGATTACTCTGATTCATCAGGTAGTAATAGATTACTCTGATTCATCAGGTAGTAATAGATTACTCTGGTTCATCAGGTAGTAACAGATTACTCTGGTTCATCAGGTAGTAATAGATTACTCTGGTACATCAGGTAGTAACAGATTACTCTGATTCATCAGGTGATAATTACTTAGGCACGGGGGTAGAGGTAAAATTTACAAGGCTAATAGGATTGCCGCTGGCGTCACATTGGACCACAAATGTCCCGTGTTTAGGGTTAGGATTATATTTACACGGAGGGGTGGTTGGTGTAGCAGGGGCTAGGGTGCATTCTACAACAAAGAAACATGTGGATGTTTTGAGTGGATGGTTACAGGCGAGTTTGAGGTCCTCAAACTTCCCTATGATGAAGATATTGGAGGGCACACAGATTGTTCCTGTATTTATGACCTTCATCATCGCCTCATTACAGTGGTCTCCTTTTTCCATGTCAGGGTAAAAATGCTGAGTTTCAAACGTAGCATCTGCAGTTTCTGGTCCCAGGAACATGAGAGCAGCAGAGATCAGCAGAACACCAGCAAAGATAGAGATCTTCATGTTGATCTGGAGAACACAGAGTTATAAAAGCTGTTAGAGACTTTACTCTGACATATCTAACATCTCTTTATATTATCATATAAAAGCTGTTAGAGACTTTACTCTGACATATCTACCATCTCTTTATATTATCATATAAAAGCTGTTAGAGACTTTACTCTGACATATCTAACATCTCTTTATATTATCATATAAAAGCTGTTAGAGACTTTACTCTGACATATCTAACATCTCTTTATATTATCATATAAAAGCTGTTAGAGACTTTACTCTGACATATCTAACATCTCTTTATATGATCATATAAAAGCTGCGACCAAAACTTTAAAAAAGTGAGAAAAAAAACAACAAAACAATCATTGAAAAAATGATGAAGAAGGTGAGAAAATAATAAAATTGAATACCTAACCGGAACAGTGGAAAGAAACTTCAACCCCAAAATCACCATCACCAAACCCACCAGACTCCATGTAAATAATCAAGACTTTTTTCATCGTAAACACACTTCATTCAAAGTGGACAGAAACTAAATAAAAATATCAAAAGCTGTCTTGGTTCATCTTTCCACTGTTCCAGCAATCACCACTAAAAGTCCTGATTATTTACATGTAGTCTGGTGGAGATATGCTGGCTATATACACGCTAAAAGTCCTGATTATTTACATGGAGTCTGGTGGCAATATGCTGGCTCTATACACGCTGAAAGTCCTGATTATTTACATGGAGTCTGGTGGAGATATGCTGGCTATATACACGCTAAAAGTCCTGATTATTTACATGGAGTCTGGTGGAGATATGCTGGCTATATACACGCTAAAAGTCCTGATTATTTACATGAAGTCTGGTGGCAATATGCTGGCTCTATAGACACTAAAAGTCCTGATTATTTACATGGAGTCTGGTGGAGATATGCTGGCTCTATACACGCTAAAAGTCCTGATTATTTACATGGAGTCTGGTGGAGATATGCTGGCTCTATACACGCTAAAAGTCCTGATTATTTACATGGAGTCTGATGGAGATATGCTGGCTCTATACACGCTAAAAGTCCTGATTATTTACATGGAGTCTGGTGGAGATATGCTGGCTCTATACACGCTAAAGTCCTGATTATTTACATGGAGTCTGGTGGGTATGTGATATAACGCTAAAAGTCCTGATTATTTACATGGAGTCTGGTGGAGATATGCTGGCTCTATACACGCTAAAAGTCCTGATTATTTACATGGAGTCTGGTGGAGATATGCTGGCTCTATACACTCTAAAAGTCCTGATTATTTACATGGAGTCTGGTGGAGATATGCTGGCTCTATACACGCTAAAAGTCCTGATTATTTACATGGAGTCTGGTGGCAATATGCTGGCTCTATACACGCTGAAAGTCCTGATTATTTACATGGAGTCTGGTGGAGATATGCTGGCTATATACACGCTAAAAGTCCTGATTATTTACATGGAGTCTGGTGGAGATATGCTGGCTCTATACATGCTAAAAGTCCTGATTATTTACATGGAGTCTGGTGGAGATATGCTGGCTCTATACGCTAAAAGTCCTGATTATTTACATGGAGTCTGGTGGAGATATGCTGGCTCTATACACGCTAAAAGTCCGATTTATTTACATGGAGTCTGGTGGAGATATGCTGGCTCTATACACTCTAAAAGTCCTGATTATTTACATGGAGTCTGGTGGAGATATGCTGGCTCTATACACTCTAAAAGTCCTGATTATTTACATGGAGTCTGGTGGAGATATGCTGGCTCTATACACGCTAAAAGTCCTGATTATTTACATGGAGTCTGGTGGAGATATGCTGGCTCTATACACGCTAAAGTCCTGATTATTTACATGGAGTCTGGTGGAGATATGCTGGCTCTATAAACGATAAAAGTCCTGATTTTTTACATGGAGTCTGGTGTTGATTGGTGATGGTGATTTCGGGGCTGTTTCATGTTAAACTAAAAGGATCTTACTCTTTAACTAAAAGGTCTATCTCTGTAGGGATCCATCCCATAATGTTGTCAGACACTTAGAATAATAATCTGCGTCTGTCAGCAGCAAAAATAGCACTTTTAGTTGAAGGGAAACCAGATTTCGGGTCCTTACCTACCATATCATTTTAGTTTTATGAATGGAGTTCTGCAAAACTCATAAATAAACATCCTGATGCAGATAGAATAAGGCAGACAGAAATGTTTGAGACCATCAAACTGAAAATAAAAACAAACCTTTTGTGTTTTTGTCTTTGTAGCTGAAACAGAATCTCAACCAATCAGAGAAGTTTAAATGTGTTAAAGAGAGAATAATAATATAAAGTATATTTACCTGGATGACAGGAGAGAAATGAGTTCTTGAGTCAGCAGGAGAGATACCTGGAAGATCACATTTTATTACTGAGATTATACAGAACACTACATTACATCACAGTTAACTTCAAGGTTCTTTAGAAAACAATCGAAAAAATGATTAAATGTAAAAGAAATGAGTGTAAATTGTATTTTTGTTTATGTTTGTAACCAACAAAATTGTCAAAATGTTTTTTTTAAAAGTGATTAAATTGTTGGGTGGAAAAAACTTCCAAAAAAGCATCGGAAAAGTGACAAAATGTCAAAATTGTAAATTGTCAACAAAAAAGTAAAAAAAAAAAATTAAATAAAAAAAGTGACTAAAATGTTGGAAAAATACAACAAAACAATCGTCGAAAAAACGTTGAAGAAGGTGATAAAATAAAAACGTTTATTGCCATAAACGATAGAAAAGTGATTCACATATTGGAAAAAGCCGTTGAAGAAGGTGATGAAATAGTAAAAGGTGGAGAAGAGTCCGAGTCTTACCGGAGAGTTGGTGGAAGGTCAAAGGTCCAAAAATGTAGAAATGTTAAAATCTAAACTTCACAAAGTCTGAAGATGAAGATGAAGAAGAAGAGCAGAACTCTGACACGATGAAGAATCTGACACGTTTTATATCCTCCGACAGAGAGAGGTTTGGGGGCTCCGTCTCATATTCGGGAACAATATCCGCACTCTCACTCTGCTGTAATCTGATTACATCTTATCTAAATGTGTGCCAGCAGCCCTCAGCTTTGCTCTGTGCCAGACAACTCTACTTCCTGTTTCTCACTCTAGACCATCTTGTGATAAAAAACCAATCTTGTATCACAGACACACACACAAAAACACACACACACACACACACACACACACACACACACACACAGACACACATACACACACACACACACACACACAACACACACAGACACAACACACAACACACACACACATAACACACACACACACACACACAACACACACACACACACACAGACACACACACACACACACACACACACACACAAACACAAACAACAGAAACACAGACAAAAGAAACACACACACACACACACACACACACACACACACACACACACACACACACACACACACACACACACACAGTGTGTACTCTAATTAGACACCGGACACCTAAATTACTAGAAACTGCACATATTGCCATATTCAACCCAAAATATACCATATACTTTAGGTAATTGTTATGTAAACAAACCAACTTTACTGTTGGTAGCGCGGAGGAAATCTACATGTGATTATTATAAAGTGTTCTGGTCTGTTATAACATGATGATAACTGGAGGAAATCTACATGTGATTATTATAAAGTGTTCTGGTCTGTTATAACATGATGTAACTGGAGGAAATCTACATGTGATTATATGTTTGTTGTATAACATATGTACGTTAATGTGATTATTATAAAGTGTCTGGTCTGTTATAACATGATGTACTAGAAATCTACATGTATTATTATGTCTTTATACATTTATATTTTTATAGTGTTTTGATAATTTATAATTTTTAATTGTATAACATATTATTTTTATAGCTAGTCTACATGTATTATTATAAGTTGTGTTTAACATGAGTAATGAGATCTACATGTATTATTATAAAGTGTTCTGGTCTGTTATAACATATGTACTGGAGAAATCTACATGTGATTATTATAAAGTGTTCTGGTCTGTTATAACATGAGTAACTGGAGGAAATCTACATGTATTATTATAAAGTGTTCTGGTCTGTTATAACATGATGTAACTGGAGGAAATCTACATGTGATTATTATAAAGTGTTCTGGTTGTTATAACATATGATTTTATTTTTAAGTGTTCTGGTCTGTTATAACATGATGTAACTGGAGGAAACTACATGTATTATTATAAAGTGTCTGTTATAACATTGTAATGGAAATACATGTATTATTATAAAGTGTTCTGTCTGTTATACATGATGTCTGGAGGAAATCTACATGTGATTATTATAAAGTGTTCTGGTCTGTTATAACATGATGTAACTGGAGGAAATCTACATGTGATTATTATAAAGTGTTCTGGTCTGTTATAACATGATGTAGCTGGAGGAAATCTACATGTATTATTATAAAGTGTTCAGGTCTGTTATAACATGATGATAACTGGAAAATCTACATGTGATTATTATAAAGTGTTCTGGTCTGTTATAACATGATGTAACTGGAGGAAATCTACATGTGATTATTATAAAGTGTTCTGGTCTGTTATAACATGATGTAGCTGGAGGAAATCTACATGTGATTATTATAGTGCTTGTTATAACATGATTCTGGAGAAATTACATGTGATTATTATAAAGTGCTGGTGTATACATATGCTGGAGGAAATCTACTGTATTATTATAAGTGTTCTGGTCTGTTATAACATGATGGTAACTGGGAATCTACATGTGATTATTATAAAGTGTTCTGGTCTGTTATAACATGATGTAACTGGAGGAAATCACATGTATTATTATAAAGTGTTCTGGTCTGTTATAACATGATGTAACTGGAGGAAATCTACATGTGATTATTATAAAGTGTTCTGGTCTGTTATAACATGATGATAACTGGAGGAAATCTACATGTGATTATTATAAAGGTTCTGGTCTGTTATAACATGGATGTAGCTGGGAGAAATCTACATGTGATTATTATAAAGTGTTCTGGTCTGTTAAGAGGAAACTCCTCGGTACCCACAGAACCATTTTCATTCACATATCTTGGGGTCAGAGGTCAACAAAGCCCCAAACCCAACTTTTTAATGGTATGTGTACTTTTTTAACCTCAAGGGCATTACTCATTCATTCAGACAGTATTTTAAACCTTTAATTTTTTTAGTCCTTTTTTATTTGGAAATTAGGAGAAATATTTTTTGTATTGACCGCCAGGGCATTTATTTTCATAACTCTCTCTATATATATTATTTATTTTGTATGTCTCCAGGAGAGAGGCCAGGGTAGGTGTGGAGGTGACCTTTTATTTAAAGTTTAATTCTCTGCTGTCCGTCCTGTCCAGTGGTTCTTTTAACCTTCTTTTAATATCTGGCCTTTTTTAACAGCTTTGATATAACCCAACTCAGTTTTTAAGGAGGTTCCAAAGTGTTTTATCCACACCAGTGGTCCTGTTGGGCCCGTGCCCCTCTCAGTTCTGTGCGTTGTGTTTTAACCCAAACCTAAACCTTTTAATATGGCATGCAAGTTTGTCCCTCTAAAAGATTTAGCCTAACTTTGGAGCATTATTTAACCCCCCCCTCCCAACCAGCTATAGCACGACATGGTTGGAACTAAATTGAATCCTTTTTTCATATGATTTATCTTCTTTCTGGCTTTATAACAGAGCTCGCTACAGCTTCTCAAAGACAGTAAAGTCGACCTAAGAGACTCAGGGAGGCCCAGGAGCTCCGCCCCTGTCAGGTACCAAAGCTGGAGGGATCAGACTGGGGAGGGGTTTCCATCTTACCAACTCATGCTCAGTGATTGAGTAGTAGTACCCAGGTCGCAACTTGCATTGATGGGGTGACCACTCTACCTCCGAACCACGAGCCCAGTGGTGTAGTCTAGTTTTTTGTAATGAGTATACTGTAATATTTCCCTCCCAGCATTAGACTCACCCCGTCCCAGAGCGAGGCGTCCCAGAGAGACAACCTAGTGGGTTTATTGTAACGATTACCGAAGCATCCGACCTCATCTGGCTCATTCCTGTAGTTTCTGTAACGTTAACGTCTGCTGCAGCGTCATCTGAAGCAGCAGTATAGCATCAGGAGCAGGCTAACCAAATCACTGAGAGAGAGGAGTTTAAATGTGTTTTCATTTCATATATCTATCTACTAGTGTTGTTGTTACTAGGCGACTCACAACAGAGATGTGATGAATTTATGAATGTAAGTGTGAAAGTTCTCTCACAAAACAACCATTGTTACATTACTTGTGTTTTTGTAAGTATACCTCGTATCAGGTAGATCATTACATGGCCCCATGTAAAGGCCTAGTTTGTGCCGTGTGTCCCGCCCTGTGGCCACGCATTGGCCTTTGTCCGTCTATTTTGAACAGGCAATTCATCTGATTGGCTGTTGGTCTTGAAAATGGTAGTGATGAATGTACGGGTTTATAGTTAAGATAGACTACATTTGAGTTAGTCTGCATGGTAGACTGGCAAGGTTTGGCAATGCGAGACTACAGTCGGGTGAACCGAGTTGACCCTGTTTTGACTAAGAAACTGTTGTGATGAAATACAGTATTTCAAAAGTGTGTTGTAATGCAGCTGTGTCTCATGTTTAGGAACAACATTGGCACAGTTAGTCTGCTGTGAATCTGATATAATCTTATCTAGAAGTGCCAGTCAACTCAAGTTCCCGTTTCTCAGAACTACACTGTCTCGTTTTTCTGATAAGAATCTTCTCGTGTCATCGCTCCCCATCACCCATATGTATTTATGCAAATTAAGTAATTTCATTTAATTTCATTTATTATACAGGAAAGGATTAAAAGTAACATATTAAATGACAGTTTAAAATGGCCCTGACTCAGTTTAAAAACGGGCAGAAACATTGAACACAGTTATGGCATATGAAGACAGAAACAAATGAACAGGACATTAGCATGGACTAGACACACATACAGAGCGCAACTAAAGACAGGACACACATGTACAGGACATTAGCATGGACTAGACACATACAGACAACTAAAGACAGAGACACATGTACAGGACATTAGCATGGACTAGACACACATACAGACAACTAAAGACAGAGACACATGTACAGGACATTAGCATGGACTAGACACATACAGACAACTAAAAAGAAGACAGAGACACATGTACAGGACATTAGCATGGGCTAGACACATACAGACAACTAAAGACAGAAAAAAAAAAAAATAAAAAAAGTAAAGGAAAGGCAAAAAAAAGAAACAAAGGGAGCAGACAGTGCAAACAAGACTTGGACAATACATGAACAATCAATGAGTGCAAGTGTAACTGTTGACTTATGGAAACAGTGTCGTGGACGTTTTCTGTGAAGCAGCAGAGTTTAGTAATATCAATGATCAAAATGAAAATGAATAACGACTGTTTGAGAATTAAAACAAAGTTTGGTCTTTGAGTATGTATTTACATTTGCAAATGGAGAAATACAGTTTCACAAGTACTGCAGCACGTCTGAAAAAGTCTTCTAACCTAAAATCTAAACATCCACACATCATAGAGTAAAAACATCTGTTAAGCCACCCCTCTAAACGTATCTTCTAGCATGGCCATAGTTGAAAAGAGGACATTTAAAGGTCCCAGGCGAAAAAAAGGAAATATAATTTTTATATTATTATTAATATAAACACAAAAAAGGCCCCCCAACCCGCCTCTCCTCGCTAAATTTTTTTTATTATAAAAAAAGCCCACCGTACCCTGGTATCTACCATCTCCGAGAAAATGAAAGCTCAGATGGGCCGATCTGGAATTTTCCTTATGAGGTCATAACAAGCAAGGTTACCTCCCCTTCTGCTTCTGCCTTCCAGAGAAATTTGGCCCACCCATGAGAGAGAGAGAGACATCATGGCTTTCAAACGAGAAAAGTGGCAGTTGGTCAAGGCCACACCCCCACCCTTCACCTTGCCCCCTGTCTCCTCCTCAATAGCTACAGACACAGAAATGGCACATCCTAAGGAAAGCTCATTGTGGGACTGGCTCTAGTGGCTTTAATTCTGCACCAAGGCTGAATTTCGGAAGAGACTTCAGATACAGTATTAGGGGACCACTAAGGTCTATATAAAAGAGACTTCAGATACAGTATTAGGGGACCACTAAGGTCTATATAAAAGAGACTTCAGATACAGTATTAGGGGACCACTAAGGTCTATATAAAAGAGACTTCAGATACAGTATTAGGGGACCACTAAGGTCTATATAAAAGAGACTTCAGATACAGTATTAGGGGACCACTAAGGCCTATATAAAAGAGACTTCAGATACAGTATTAGGGGACCACTGAGGCCTATATAAAAGCATCCAAAGAGCACCATGTCATGAGACCTTTAACAGTCACACCATTGTCTCACCTTCCCCTTTGCTCTCTGTTCCTAACATTAGCCTAAACAACAGTTTATCTCAGGAGACAGAAACCTACGTAGTTCTCACTGTCGTAAACAGTCATCGGCCTTCTCCACTTCTATCTAAGCAAAAGACAACAATGTGAGAAGGTTCAGGCTAGTAAAACTAAATAACTCTCTAGGCTGAAAGTTCACGGTTGCCAACTATTTCACCTGGAGCCTTTTGAATCTACACATGAAGAAGCTAAATCTTGTGGCGTTATAAAACAATCTTTAAACAAATGGTGAAAATAAAATTTGCCACCACAACAGTCAAATTCGATTGATTTTGATGAATATCTACACCAGAGATGTGTCGTTACGTGCATCTGCATCATAGCAATGTTTTGATAGTGTCGTTATTGTATTATAGATAATTATTTTTATATGATTATAGATTCATGATATGTTCAGCTGGCACATAAGCACTATTACAACTTGGGCAATATGAAAGTTCCAATATGTAATACTGACAGCTAGTGTTTAAAACGGTCAGTCGAGTAGAGAGGATGGTGAGGTTGTCGTGTTTGTAGCGGTTGATGCTGTAATCTTGAACTGAGAAAGGGTGGCTGTCTGTCGGGTAGAGAGGATGGTGAGGTTGTTGTGTTTGTAGCGGTTGATGCTGTAATCTTGAACTGAGAAAGGGTGTCTGTCCGGGTAGAGAGGATGGAGAGGTTGTCGTTTGTAGCGGTTGATGCTGTAATCTTAAGCTGAGAAAGGGTGGCTGTCAGTCAGGTAGAGAGGATGGTGAGGTTGTTGTGTTTGTAGCGGTTGATGCTGTAATCTTAAGCTGAGAAAGGGTGGCTGTCTGTCGGGTAGAGAGGATGGTGAGGTTGTTGTGTTTGTAGCGGTTGATGCTGTAATCTTGAACTGAGAAAGGGTGGCTGTCAGTCAGGTAGAGAGGATGGTGAGGTTGTTGTGTTTGTAGTGGTTGATGCTGTAATCTTGAACTGAGAAAGGGTGTCTGTCAGTCGGGTAGAGAGTTCTGTGAGAGCACAGGCTCAACGGAGGGCAGCATCCAACGTTAGCTACTCCCAGTGATATGGAGTAAAGTCTGAATTGCAGACTAGCATTTAGCTAACATTGACATTGTTGGATGCTACGTGCTCAACCTGGCAACCCCCGTGAACTTCCAGTCTGGGGAGGTGGGGCCAGGGGAGACGACTCTTTTCATTATTTAAAAATAAAGTATTTACACAGAGGAGCATTTTGTTGCCATACATCATTATTTAAAAACACAATGTTCTAGTTTTGTGGTTGATGAACATTAACAGCTAGAAACTCAAAAGAAAAAGATGAGCACCCTCCGCAGAAAATATAGGGTACCCTGATGTAAAGTCAACATTGTTTTAAACTAGGCCTAATTTGGACATACTGAGATTAAACCTTTGTTGCATGAGGCTGCAGGAGTTGTTAATAGCTTCATGATCTGATGCAAAGGCTTGTGTATAAGTTGGTCTTATCTGATTGTGAAAGATGTGCAACACATGTAA
This sequence comes from Perca fluviatilis, assembly GCF_010015445.1. Lineage (NCBI taxonomy): Eukaryota > Metazoa > Chordata > Actinopteri > Perciformes > Percidae > Perca > Perca fluviatilis. The sequence goes on from NC_053118.1 coordinate 39,991,962, forward strand.
ATTGTGGCTGTGATGGGCTTCAGTCTGGCTACATATCACTTTGTTTATGTAGGTTTTATTGTAAGTTTATGACAGCTGTATGATAAAACAATACTGCCAGTGTTATGTGCGTAGCATTTGAGCTTAACCCTCCTGTTGTCCTCGGGTCAAATTTTTACCCGTTTTCAATAAGTTTCTATATCAGAAATTTTGTGTTTCTTTCAACCAAATTGTCAAAAGAAATAACGTGGATGGTTCCGTACAACGCTCTTCACTTGAATTTTTGGTGTTTCAGTCAATTTTATAACATTTGAAATTTTTTTTTTATAAAAGAACATCTGAAAAAGTGACAAAAAAATTTCGAAAAAATTGAAAAAGTGACAAAAAACGACTCAAACGTCACAACATTTCCAAAACATCGGGAAAAGCGACAGAAGTGTCAAAAAACACGACCAAAACTTTGGAAAAAGTTTACATTTTTACACAAAAAAGCAAAGTTACACGGTCAACGGGAAGACAACACAAGGGTTAAAACAAATATCCCTCTGGGGACAACAAAGGAGGCTATCGCCTGCAAAGTGGTCACCATGATATGAATAATTAAATCGTTGTAGGACTATAACAAACACATCGTTGGAAAGGTCTCAACCTGGACAGTAACACATGTCAGTCTGAAGTGGATACATTACTCCTGCTTTGAAATATTGACCTCTGAACCTTGAACCCAGCACATGTTTGAAGGCTTGTCATTTAGCAACAGAAGGTGCTACAACATAGGACCAGCTGTTATAGAAGGTGCTACAACATAGGACCAGCTGTTATAGAAGGTACTACACAACAGGACCAGCTGTTATAGAAGGTACTACACACATAGGATCAGCTGTTATAGAAGGTGCTACACAAATAGGACCAGCTGTCATAGAAGGTACTACAACATAGGACCAGCTGTTATAGAAGGTACTTACAACATAGGACCAGCTGTTATAGAAGGTACTACAACATAGGACCAGCTGTTATAGAAGGTACTACAACATAGGACCAGCTGTTATAGAAGGTGCTACAACATAGGACCAGCTGTTATAGAAGGTACTACACACATAGGACCAGCTGTTATAGAAGGTACACTACACACATAGGATCAGCTGTTATAGAAGGTGGTACGCACACATAGGACCAGCTGTCATAGAAGGTACTACAACATAGGACCAGCTGTTATAGAAGGTACTACAACATAGGACCAGCTGTTATAGAAGGTACTACAACATAGGACCAGCTGTTATAGAAGGTACTACAACATAGGACCAGCTGTTATAGAAGGTACTACACACATAGGACCAGCTGTTATAGAAGGTACTACACACTATAGGACCAACTGTTATAGAAGGTACTACAACATAGGACCAGCTGTTATAGAAGGTACTACACACATAGGACCAGCTGTCATAGAAGGTACTACAACATAGGACCAGCTGTTATAGAAGGTACTACAACATAGGACCAGCTGTTATAGAAGGTACTACACACATAGGACCAGCTGTTATAGAAGGTACTACACACATAGGACCAGCTGTTATAGAAGGTACTACACACATAGGACCAGCTGTTATAGAAGGTACTACACACATAGGATCAGCTGTTATAGAAGGTGCTACACACATAGGACCAGCTGTCATAGAAGGTACTACAACATAGGACCAGCTGTTATAGAAGGTACTACAACATAGGACCAGCTGTTATAGAAGGTACTACAACATAGGACCAGCTGTTATAGAAGGTACTACAACATAGGACCAGCTGTTATAGAAGGTGCTACAACATAGGACCAGCTGTTATAGAATGTACTACACACATAGGACCAGCTGTTATAGAAGGTACTACACACATAGGATCAGCTGTTATAGAAGGTGCTACACACAGGACCAGCTGTCATAGAAGGTACTACAACATAGGACCAGCTGTTATAGAAGGTACTACAACATAGGACCAGCTGTTATAGAAGGTACTACAACATAGGACCAGCTGTTATAGAAGGTACTACAACATAGGACCAGCTGTTATAGAAGGTACTACACACATAGGACCAGCTGTTATAGAAGGTACTACACACATAGGACCAACTGTTATAGAAGGTACTACAACATAGGACCAGCTGTTATAGAAGGTACTACACACATAGGACCAGCTGTCATAGAAGGTACTACAACATAGGACCAGCTGTTATAGAAGGTACTACAACATAGGACCAGCTGTTATAGAAGGTACTACAACCACATATGGACCAGCTGTTATAGAAGGTACTACTACACATAGGGACCAGCTGTTATAGAAGGTACTACACACATGGACCAGCTGTTATAGAAGGTACTACACACATAGGACCAGCTGTTATAGAAGGTACTACAAACATAGGACCAGCTGTTATAGAAGGTAATTCACACATAGGACCAGCTGTTACTCGCAATCTTTTACCGCAGCCCGCAGGTTCCAGTTAATCTTATAATAGGTATGTGTGTTGAGTTATTTAAACAATCGGGAAATAAACGCCTCTTGTCCGCGAAGGTCTCATTGATAGAGCCGCGGTGAGATGGAGTCCATCAATGAGCGCAGCTAGCCTCCTCTAACTCTGACATTCACAAAAATACATTCAATTGAATCCGAAATCGGACAAGTGTTAGCTAAGCTTTGTAAGACCTTGAGGAACCTGTAATATTCATGCCGTGGACGAAATTCAAACTGTAAATATACTTTAGTTATGCGAAGTGAGCAAGCTGCGATATTTCCCCATTGTAATGAATGGGACATATAGCAAGCAGCTGCTCGTCCTACAAAGAGCACCTGCGTTCATAAAAATGCCTTAAAATCAAATCGGACACAACGGTTAGCTTTATAAGACATTGGGGAATGATGTTATATAAGTGGCGTGACGAAATTCAAACTGTAAATATACTTTAGTTATGCAAAAGTCAGCAAGCTGCGATATTTCCCCATTGTAATGAATGGGACATATAGCAAGCAGCTGCTTGTCCTACAAAGACTTATGCGTTTCATAAAAATGCCTTAAAATCAAATCGGACACAACGGTTAGCTTTATAAGACATTGGGGAATGATGTAATATAAGTGGCGTGACGAAATTCAAACTGTAAATATAATTTAGTTATGGCGACAGTGTAGCTAGCTAGCCGGTATTTCCCCATTGTAATGAATTGGGACATATAGCAAGCAGCTGCTCGTCTCTACAAAGACGCATCACGGTCCGTAAAAATGCCTTAAAATCAAATCGGACACAACGGTTAGCTTTATAAGACATTGGGGAATGATGTTATATAAGTGGCGGACGAAATTCAAACTGTAAATATAATTTAGTTATGGCGACAGTGTAGCTAGCTAGCTGCGGTATTTCCCCATTGTAATGAATGGGACATATAGCAAGCAGCTGCTCGTCCTCCAAAGACGCATCGCTCCATAAAAATGCCTTAAAATCAAATCGGACACAACGGTTAGCTTTATAAGACATTGGGGAATGATGTTATATAAGTGGCGGATCGAAATTCAAACCGTAAATATATTATAGTTATGCCAGCAGCTGGCCGGAGCCCTTAGTGCAGTATCCACAAAGGGTGACTTTGCCCTGGGTATTCAGAATCAGAATCAGAAAAGCTTTATTGCCAAGTATGTTTACACACCGAGGGATGTGTCTTGGTATCGTAACTGCAAATCACATTAAAACATTAAAAGCAAGCATACGCAAACACAACCGAAATTGCCATATGCGGTGCCATCTCAACTCCTGTCCGCGTCTGCCTCCGCTCTTATTGTGTTTTCTGTTTGTATTCATGAGCTTCCTGTTTTATTTTGCATCCACTGTGTGTCTTCATTCACTTCACTTGTCTTCCTGCCTTTGTTTGTTTCCCGCCATTTTTGATTACCTGTCTCCGCCCTAATGTTATTCACCTGTGTCTGGTTGTCTTCCCCTTCCCCGTGTATATATATACTACCTGTGTTCACTTGTTCTCTGCCAGATTGTTGTAGCTCCATGTTGACTCACTTTCCAGCGTTCCCTTGTTTTGTTCCCGTGTACCCTGACCTATTAGCGTGTATCATCGACCACGTTTGCCTGTTGGATCTGTACCGTTGCTTGCATTGTTCTGGGGAGCAATAAACCGATCACCTTTATCCTTGTTTCCTGAGTCGTGCATTTGGGTCCGCCATTGTAGCCTGACACTCCCTCCTAACTCTCGCAACAGATACAGCATGACATTGGGAGAGGAGAGGGAAATAAAAAAGTCAGGTTCCCCCGAACCCGAGCTTCTCGTCGAGAATATGGTGTCAATTGCGCCGAGAGACCAGTTGATCAAATCCATAATTCGTAGTTTAGGAGCAGTGCAGAGAGAGAGACTCTAAAAGTACAAGAAACAGCAGACAGCACGAGACAAGATAGCAAGCAGGGTAGGCCTGGTAGGGAGAGGGAGAAAAGCGACCGCCTTCGTTGAGAGCAGAAAGAGAAGCAGCGTATGGAGCCCAGCAGGCTGTCGTTTTCTCGTCAGACTGTGTGGAGCTCCTAAAGTCCGACACATCTTACCAAATTTGCAATTAGCCATCAATTTTTGTAAAACGGCCCATATTTCAGCTTTATATAGTTGATTTCTCGCTTAAAAAAGTCTCAGAAGTGAATTTGGTAATGAAACACTGCAGTGTCTGGAATATGAGATTCTGTCGCTTCTCTAATGTGTGTGTATTGGGGATTCGCTCAACCAATCAGCGCGCGTCTCTAATGTGTGCGTATGGCAAGTCGCTCAACCAATCAGCGCACAGCTCATCTAAATATTCATGACCATACCATATTTGGAAGAAAAGCTCTTGTTACAAATAGGGCACAGGGATGCATAAGGGCCAATAAAATATCAACCAGGTCATTTTCAGCCCAACCAATGTTACATACCCCATTAGGAGACCATAAGGAACAGTGTGAAATACCCTATATAATCATTCTATCACCCCTTTAAAGTATTTCTCTCCTGCAGCTTCACAGATGTAATAATAGAAACTTTCAGCAGGTAATGAAGAATAATGTGAGTCAATGTGTTTTGTTTTATTGATCAGGAGACAGAAGTTCCTCTCTGTTTGATCAGAGAAGTTTAAATGTCTTCAACTTGTTTCATAGTGAAGAGGATCAGCGTGTTACAGGGTTCCTGTTTTAGTGAAGTAGACCTTCATACAGACAGAAACTGGGCTTTAGCTTTAGCATTAGCATTACCTTTAGCATTAGCTGTCCCTGTTGAGTCCGGTGAGCCCTCTGTCTTTTTTCACCTTCTGAGTTCTGAATACAGTTACTGTCTCTGTAATAGATTACTTGGAGGGATTACTTTAAGTGTGCAGTAAGGGGAGACACTGTCAGGACAAAGTGAAGTACTCCTAGTAATCCAAAGTGTTTAATATCATTGCAGGGCATGTAATTAGTTGAACTGTAGATGAATATGTTTAATAGTTCCCAGATGATGCTGCGTGCCTCAAACTAACCATTTAAACTTCATCTGACATCATCTCTGATCTGATTCTGCTCTGAATGACCAAACGGTCCTGGAGACTTTATATTAATCATTATAAAGCACCGAAAAAATGCGAGCAAACAAGCAATAGAACGTTGAAAAAGTTACAAACATCTAAACGGAAATTTATTAGCTGATGAATAAATGTCAAACTTTGGAAAAACTGGAAAAAAACTCAAATAACATCTAAAGCATAAAACCCTGTATGTGTAGTTTTATCTACATCTTTGGGAATGATTTCACTGATGTACAGTGACTTTAGAGGCTTATATATATATATTTATTTATTTATTTATACTGTATATACATATTTACACTTTGGCTGATGTTTCCACTGAAAGGACTTATTTAGTTGTACTCCGTTTGTTGACTATTTTATTTAACTGCTACTTTTACTGCTTTTCTTTCTAGACCTTTTTAACTTTATTGTTTGTCTTTATGAATGAGTGAACAAGACAGCATTAAAAAAAAGACCCAGAATTAAACTGTCACATGTGTTTTATTCAACAGGAGACACAAGTTACCCTGATTCAACAGGTAGTAATAGATTACTCTGATACATCAGGTAGTAACAGATTACTCTGATACATCAGGTAGTAATAGATTACTCTGATTCATCAGGTAGTAACGAATTACTCTGATGCAGCATCATGTTAGTAACAGATTGCATTCTGATTCATCAGGTAGTAACAGATTACTCTGATTCATCAGGTAGTAACAGATTACTCTGATTCATCAGGTAGTAACAGATTACTCTGATTCATCAGGTAGTAACAGATTACTCTGATACATCAGGTAGTAACAGATTACTCTGATTCATCAGGTAGTAACAGATTACTCTGATTCATCAGGTAGTAACAGATTACTCTGATACATCAGGTAGTAATAGATTACTCTGATTCATCAGGTAGTAACAGATTACTCTGATACATCAGGTAGTAACAGATTACTCTGGTTAATCAGGTATTAACAGAGTACTCTGATTCATCAGGTAGTAACAGATTACTCTGATTCATCAGGTAGTAACAGATTACTCTAATTCATCAGGTAGTAATAGATTACTCTAATTCATCAGGTAGTAATAGATTACTCTGATACATCAGGTAGTAACAGATTACTCTGGTTTATCAGCTAGTATCATCATCACTCTGATTCATTAGATGGTTAATGATTACAGATATCCACCAAACTGAGTAGGATTGCCGGTGTTGTCACATCTGATAAGAATTCTCCTGTTTAGTTCTCTACTTTTGTACTGACAGCGGGGAGGCTTGGCATTCAGAGGAGTCATTAAGCACACAATAATATTGAAAGGCTCCTTGCTTGCTCTCAGACCCGTAGGATGTGGCACTCCTTCATTACCACAGACAGCACTGACCCTGTTCAAAGGGTGACGGATGAACACATTGTTCAATGTACAGACGTTGCCGTTCACTGCAAGTCCTCTGGCATTCATCACTATGGTACAGTTGCCAGGAGGCAACGCAGGGTAAATATGCTGATTAGCAAATGTAGCATCTGCAGTTTCTGGTCCCAGGAACATGAGAGCAGCAGAGATCAGCAGAACACCAGCAAAGATAGAGATCTTCATGTTGATCTGGAGAACACAGAGTTATAAAGCTGTTAGAGACTTTACTCTGACATATCTAACATCTCTTTATATTATCATATAAAAGCTGTTAGAGACTTTACTCTGACATATCTAACATCTCTTTATATTATCATAAAAAGCTGTTAAAGACTTTACTCTGACATATCTACCATCTCTTTATATTATCATATAAAGCTGTTAGAGACTTTACTCTGACATATCTAACATCTCTTTATATTATCATATAAAGCTGTTAGAGACTTTACTCTGACATATCTAACATCTCTTTATATTATCATATAAAAGCTGTTAGAGACTTTAACCTGACATATCTAACATCATCTTTATATTATCATATAAAGCTGTTAGAGACTTTACTCTGACATATCTAACATCTCTTTATATTATCATATAAAAGCTGTTAGAGACTTTACTCTGACATATCTAACATCTCTTTATATATATATATATATATATATATATATATATATATATATATATATATATATATATATATTTTTAACCTTTATTTATTCAGGGGATGTTCACTGAGAGGCAGCCTCTCTTTTGCAGGGCAGCCCTGATCACATTCACACAGTTCCACATTCATACCTGGAAGCTGCCCAGTTACAACCACAGTCTGATCTGCTGGCCACTGAGCAGCTCCACTGGAAGCGGTTGGTGTTAAGGGCCTTGCTCAATGTGGATAGTTATATGATCCAAAATGTGGAAGAAGTTAAATACCTGGGGTGATCTTGGATCCTGTACTAGATTTTTAAAAAACATGTTAAAAAGGTTTGTCGGTGTTTTGAAATTTAATATTGCTAACTTCAGGCACATTAGAAGCTCTTTGTCATTGGAAGCAGCAAAATCTTATTTTGATGCAATGATTTCATTGCATATATTGTATTGTATGTCATCATGGTCTCAAGCCAAACAAACTGTTTTAAATCCTCTTAGATCTTTACAAAATCAAGCTTTGAAAATCCTACACAAAAACCTAGACGGCACCACCACTGTAGTATACTGGAGAAGTACAGTATTTTGAGCTTTGATAATTTGATCAGGTATTCTAATATCCGTTTGGTTCATAAAATTCTTAATGATGCCGGCTCCAACCCCTTTAGAAACATGTACGGCACTACGCTCTACGAATTTACAAAAACAGAGCCTTGAGGTCTGTATCCAGGGGTGATTGCAATGTTCCCCAAAAGAACTTTTCCTATAAAGCAGTCAAAGAATGGAATGGGCTACCTAATAATTTAAACAATATCTCAAATTTTAAAAGCTTCTCGCGGCAGTTAAATACTTCCTTTTAAACGAATCAGACCTGCTCTTTCTAAAGCTTTTTTCCATTGTTGTGTATATTTGTTATTATTACGCCTGTGTATTAAATGTCTATTTATATTCTCTTAACTGTCTTGTTGTATAAACATTTTATTTTTATTGTTTTTGTCATGAACTCAACTCTGTTGTGTCATTATAATTGTGGAGGACTACAGATGGAAAGTAGCATAATGTTAAATCTGGTTGTAGCCATCTTTTAATGTAACTGCACATTGTCCTGCTAAATAAACTAAACTAAACTAAACTAAACAGACACACACACACACACACACACATACACACACACACAAACACAAACACAAACACATACATACACACACAGACACACACCCACACACATACACACACACAGACACACACACCATAGACACACACAGACACATACACACACACACACACACACACACACAAAAAAAAAACACACAACCACAACACACAAACATACACAAAAAACACACACACATACAGACACACACACACACAAACACACAGACACACACACACAGACACACACACACACACACACACAACCACGAAACACAAACACAAAATACATACACACACACAGACACACACACACACACACACAAACAACACACATAGACACACACACACACAACACAACACACACAGACACACACACACACACAAACAAGTGATGACTCGAGACACACCACAACGTAGTCGGTGGTCCGGGTCCATTTGGCAAACATGTCGCCATAACAAAGGTTTGACTGACAGCCAGTCATCCAATCACGCATTCACATACTGGGGAGCTTCATTCGATTCCCAGTTTGTTTGTTTTATTCGTGTAGCGATAGGTAGCGGAAACGTGAAAACATAGTATTTTTTATTGTATATCTAACAGCTAACATTCAAACTTATGAATACAAGTCATCTGAGTCATGGGCTCAAGTCAAGTCTGGAGTCTGGAGTCCACCTCTCTGCTACCTACCCCTATGTGTTTGACCCTCCAGTGGCTCCACTTTTTTGTGAGCTCCTCTTTATATCAGACTTTTCTGCAGTGGTTCCCCAGCAGGCAAGGAGGGAAACTAGGTCACCAAAAGCCACCTGTACCTTTCCCTGCCTACGTCTGCAAAAACACACGTTATACTGTTTACTTTGGCTGTGGAAAAGGAGGATACTTATCAACGTTCTTATCAAGATCTCCCCTTTCTTGCTATTACAGTATGTCAATGCATCACAAAGTCTGCTAAAGGTTATGTGAAAGGCGTGTGATTGTTATGTAAGGGTTAATGGCCCACGGTGTCCATTGTCAGCTATTAATGAACGGAGGCGCGGGTAGTGTTAATTTCATCAGATGAGACAAGACTAAATATGTCCAAAAACGCTTAATACTAAATTAACAGCATTATTTTTGACTAAAGAAGATGAGACTAAAATGTTTTGCATAAAATAAAAACTAAGATAAAATCTCAGATTTTCGTCTAAAATCATCTCTACTTTTTCATCAAATACAATATTCAGCTTTTAGAATATTCCGAATGAATACAACACAAAAACTACATGGAGCAAGAACACAACACCTATATACAAGTAAGAAAAAAAGAAACACCGTTTCTGCCAATTTTTTTATTATTATTGTTTTTGTGGGTGGTATTGTGGCAAAAGTTCTTTTCTAAAAAAAAGGCAGGATAGTAAAAAGTACCAATTGATATTATTAAAATTATTTTATATCGATTCTTTTTTTTTTGGTATTTTTAAAACCAGAGGAGATTCATTACTTCAGGCCTCTCTTTACATTTAAATTCAGCTGATTGTTTTTAAAAAGCAGGTGAAGACTTTGTTATTCAAACAGGTTTTTATGGCTGTCTGATTTATGTTTTTACATGTATTCTTATGTCTTTCATTCATTGTATTACTTTACTTTTAGTCGCACCTCACTAAAGTCTCTGTGTGTGTCTGTTTGTGTGTGTGTGTGTGTATGTGTGTGTGTTGTGTGTGTGTGTGTGTGTGTATGTGTGTGTGTGTGTGTGTATGTGTGTGTATGTGTGTGTGTGTGTGTGTATGTGTGTGTGTGTGTGTGTGTGTGTATGTGTGTGTGTGTGTGTGTGTGTGTGTGTGTGTGTGTGTGTGTGTGTATGTGTGTGTGTGTGCGTATGTGTGTTGTGTGTGTGTGTGGGGGGGAATCATTAAGAATTATCAGAATAAATACTTGAGAATTATTCTTGAGTTTACTTGGGAACAATATTATTTATAAAATGGAATAAAAATGGCAGTATGGCTAAGGTTTTCATTGTAAAATGATGATATGAAGTCAACTTAGAGAGAATAAACTAAGTCAATAGAACAAACTGGAATCATATTACTATACCTAAACAGTCCCACAAAGTTAACTCAGTTATAACTTCTCCAATTCATTTTTGAGTGAAGTTAAATTTATGTGAATGAGTCACTCTAAATGTTTGGAAGGATTAAGTTATGTTAAATTACTTCTTTTATTAAGATGTGCCGTTAGGTTTTACAGTGTATTAATGATCACAAGTCTTTCACAATGTGTATCTTGTGGAAAGTGCTCTATAAATAAACTTTACTGACGCTAGGTTATCATCTCAGATACAGTTGGAGGTTAGAGAACATGACCATCTGGAATAATTCATCACAAACTTTAACATTACTTCAACCTCACTCAGGTAATAGAACAACCCACCAGAATTACACACTGCACTCACTCCAGAATTGATTTAGTTTTCACAAATTAACCTAAAAAATAGGTCTTTCAGACCATAATGCAATCTTTTTCTCTAGAAAGGTCAAACGTTCAGAAAATCTATGTCATACCTCAACCAATCGTACTATTAATATGACAATCCCCAAGAACCAACTAGAAAATGTGCATAGAGCTTTGAAAGATATTGACTGGTTTGGTCTTATGGAATGCGAGGATGCAGACACTGGCAGTGACTTATTTCTCCGAGGTCGATGAGGTTGTCCTCTCTTTCTTCAGGAGGGGCACCATGGGGAAAAGAGGTCCAACTCTCTCCCCCTGTCTCAACCCTGCCTGTTTAAAGCTAATAAAGCATAGGGATCAGTTACTCCTAAAATCAATTAAATCTGGACTTGATATAGACAGACTTAACTTTACAGGAGCCAGAATAAAGTTATGTCCGAATTACGAAAAGGCCAAAGCAAACTTTTTTATCCAAATTATTAAAAACCCTAGAGGTGACAGCAAAAGAATATGGCAGAACATAAATAAATTGACAGGTAAAAAACCCAAGCAGGAAACTAAAGGTTTAGAATTAAAATGAATCTGCTGGTGAGAGACCCTGTTGTTCTGGCACAGGAGCTTAATTCCTTCTTCATTAAATCAATAGAAGATTTGGTGAAACAATTCACATCTTTCAAGGGTTCTGATCAGCAGGTTTCTACTCTAGGCAAGGCAAGGCAGCATTATTTATAGAGCACATTTCAGCAACAGGGCAATTCAAAGTGCTTTACATAAAACATGAAAGAGCATTCAGAAAACAATTTAAAAACAATTTAAAAACATTCAAAGTCAAGAATAAAATTTACAGTGCAGTATAAGAATTAAAAAAAAAACTGAGAGAAACATGAAAGAGCAGTTACAAAACAATTAAAATCAATTAAAATTTACAGTGCAGTATAAGCACTGTTAGGTACTGTTAGTACTACTAGGTACGGATAGGCACTGCTATGCATTGTTAGGCACTGTTCTAGGTACTATTAGGCCCTGTTAGGCACTATTAGGTACTGTACTATTAGGCACTGTTCTAGGCACTGTTAGGCACTGCTAGGCACTGTTAGGCACTGATATGCACTGTTAGGCACTGCTATGCACTGATAGGCACTGCTATGCACTATTAGGCACTGCTATGCGCCGCTAGGCACTATTAGGCACTGCTAGGCACTGTTAGGCATTGCTATGCACTGTTAGGCACTGTTAGGCACTGCTATGCACTGTTAGGCACTGCTATGCACTGATAGGCACTGCTATGCACTATTAGGCACTGCTATGCACTGTTAGGCACTGCTAAGTACTGTTAGGCACTGCTATGCACTGTTAGGCACTGTTAGGCACTACTAGGTACTTTTAGGCCCTGTTAGACACTATTATCTCTGGTTCATCTCACCAACAATGGGTCTAGATGCTTCACATGGAGGTTTCATTCCCCATAGTTACATAAGCGTTAGTCAATTTCAATGCAGTCATTACCACAAGGCTTAGTTCTTTTCTTGGCGCAAACCTTACAAAACCCGGAACGGTCTTCAGACCGTCTATTAGTCAGGAAACGTGCTTCGTAGACTATTTATTTTATTCTTAATTTAATAGTTTCTCAGACTATTTCTGTTCAATTGTAATTGTTTTTGCCTTCAGACCCTTTTGTTAGTTATCAAACTAACTTTGTTGACAGTCCACAGCCTGTCTCTTCTGTAAGCTATTGTCACACCCGTATCAAAGAAATAATCAGAAATATGTCCGTTACACTGTAAGAAAAAATACACCATATCTACTCATTAAAAATGAGGCAACAGATTACAAGCAATATTATTAATTAAATTTCACATGGTTTGGTATTGAGTAAATATTAATTAAATAAGACCGTTAATAGTTATCCATTTAATATGAGTATATTCGAATAGAAAACAGTACAGAATTAATTATAACCTAAACAAAAATATTGAGTTTATTTGAAAAAGATAAACTCCCTAATGTGTAAATAGTACTAACAAAAATTAATTTAATTCTACATATATATATAAAATTGAGTAATCACCTACATTAATCTGCACATCAATTTGAATTTAATCAATGCAATGAATTAAATCTAAATATTCTTTTTTAGGAATAAGTAGTCTATGGCCCAGAAAGTACAGAACTTTACAAATACTCGACCCATTTTAGTAGTGCTGGGCAGTATACCGGGTTTGTACCGTATACCGGTGTTAATTTCCCGTATGATACCGGTGCATTGCCACAGAGAACACTACGGCCGAATTAATCTGCGAGTGACTTCAGAACGGGAGCCCTGTTAACTTCGTACCCTTCTCACTCATGGTTGTAACTTTATATACATATATATATATATATTAAATGAATAACCCACAACTAACTCTCTTTAACAGGATAAAACACCATAGCACACAACTATTTGTGACTTTAACAACAACACTAATAATTTTACATTTACAAATTTACACAGCCGAACGGCATGCTGAGTAACATTATAGCTGCTAGCTAGCTAGGTTGACAGGAAGTGCTTTTCAATTGAAATTTGCCTGATTACATTAATTTTAATTAACTCAATATTCTCTCTATTTGGGATTAGATAAATATAATGCTTATGTTTTATTTAACTACAATGGGTAGATTTTATTCCAAACATTTTTATCTGAGATTTAATTAAATATTTGCCTCAAAATCAAAAACACAATCATATTGACTATATTTTACCTAATACATTAATTAAAATCTACATGACCACAGAATCATTTCTTACAGTGTACTGCTCGCAATTCGGTCCATATCTCTGGTTCATCTCACCAACAATGGGTCCAGATGCTTCACATGGAGGTTTCATTCCCCATAGTTACAGAAGCTTTAGTTCCTTTTCAATGCAGTCGTCACCACAAGGCTTAGTTCTTTTTTTCGGCAAACCTTGCAAAACCCAGAACGGTCTTCAGACCGTCTCTAATAGTCAGGAAACGTGCAAGTTTCATAGACTATTTTATTCTTAATTTAATAGTTTCTCAGACTATTCCGTTCAATTGTAATTGTTTTGGTCTTCAGACCCTTTTGTTAGTCCACAGCCTGTCTCTTCTGTAATCTTTTGTCACACCCGTATCAAAGAAATAATCAGAAATATGTCCGTTTCTGCAAAATGTCACTGATTTAAAGAAAGTCAAAATAAAACAATTAAAACAATTTAAAAAACATTAAAACAGTTAAAGTTTATTAAACTATTTAAAGAAAGGCAAGATCAAAAAGATAGGTCTTCAGCCTTGATTTAAAAGAACTGAGAGTTGAAGCGGACCTACAGGTTTCTGGGAGTTTGTTCCAAATATGTGGAGCATAAAAACTGAACGCTGCTTCCCCCTGTTTAGTTCTGACTCTGGGGACAACAAGTAGACCTGTCCCAGACGACCTGAGAGGTCTGGGTGGGTCATAGTGTAGTAGCAGATCAGAAATGTATTTTGGCCCTAAACCGTTTAGTGATTTATAAACCAGCAAAAGTATTTTGAAATCAATTCTTTGAGGCACTGGAAGCCAGTGTAGAGACTTCAGTACTGGAGTGATGTGATCCACTTTCTTGGTCTTAGTGAGGACTCGAGCAGCAGCGTTCTGAATCAGCTGCAGCTGTCTGATTGATTTTTTAGGGAGACCTGTAAAGACACCGTTACAGTAGTCAAGTCTACTGAAGATAAAAGCATGGCCAATTTTTTCCAAATCCTTCTGAGACATAAGTCCTTTAATCCTTGATATATTTTTAAGGTGATAATAAGCTGATTTTGTAATTGTCTTAATGTGGCTTTTAAAATTCAGGTCTGAGTCCATGACTACACCAAGATTTCTGGCTTTGTCTGTTGTTTTTAACATTGTCGTTTGAAGCTGAGTGCTGACTTTTAATCGTTCCTCTTTAGCTCCAAAAGCAACCACCTCAGTTTTTTCTTCATTTAATTTAAGAAAGTTCTGGCACACCCAGTCATTAATTTGTTCAATGCACATATTCAGTTGTTGTATTGGGCTATAGTTCCCTGGCGATAAGGTTATGTAAATTTGTGTGTCATCCGCATAACTATGGTAACTTATTTTGTTGTTTTCCATAATCTGAGCCAGTGGAAGCATGTAGATGTTGAACAGAAGAGGTCCCAGAACTGAGCCTTGGGGAACTCCGCACGTCATGTTTGTATGCTCAGATGTATAATTACCTATAGACACAAAGTAGTCCCTATTCTTTAAATAGGATTCAAACCACTTTAGTACTGAGCCAGAAAGACCAACCCAGTTTTTCAATCGGTCAAGTAATTCAATTCAATTCAATTCAATTTTATTTATAGTATCAAATCATAACAAAAGTTATCTCGAGACACTTTACAGATAGAGTAGGTCTAGACCACACTCTATAATTTCCAAAACCCCAACAATTACAGTAATTCCATCAAGAGCAAGCATTAGCAGTGGCTATCGCGACAGTGGCAAGGAAAAACTCCCTTTTAGGAAGAAACCTCGGCAGACCCAGACTCTTGGTAGGCGGTGTCTGACGGGCCGGTTGGGGGGGGGTGATGAACAGTGGCGATAATAGTCACATTAAAGGTCACAGTGACCTCGAAGGTTATCGTGGAAGTTCATGTCATAGCAGGGCACATCGTGTCATACTGCAGTCCCCTATACCGGATCCAGACTACTCTGTGCATAGGAACATCACAGCAGGGCGTTGCGGGATGTAGCGTGGCGCTGCAGAGCATGGGTGGATGCGGCGGATGCAGCAGGACGCAGCAGGATGCGGCAGGATGCAGCAGGATGCAGCAGGATGTAGCAGGACGGCGGCGAATTGCAGAAGAAGAAACATAAGGACTCCGGGGAGTAAACTCCCCAGAGCTAGATTAGTAACAAGCAATTCTGGGACAGGATGCATACAAAAGTAACCAGTAGAGATGAGAGAGCAGGTCAGTGTGTCATAGGAAGGAAACAGCCTCCCCTGCAGTCTAGAATTGTAATAGCATAACTAAGAGAGGCAGGTTAAAGGGGTGATAGAATGATTATATAGAGTATTTCACACTGTTCCTTATGGTCTCTTAATGGGATATGTAACATTGGTTGGGCTGAAAATGGCCTGGTTGATATTTTATTGGCCCTTATTCATCCCTGTGTTTTGGCTCTATTTGAAACAAGAGCTTTTCTTCCAAATATGGTATGCTCGTGAATATTTAGATGAACTGCGCGCTGATTGGTTGAGCGAATTGCCATAGGCAGACATTAGAGATGCGCGCTGATTGGTTGAGCGAATCCCCAATACACATACATTAGAGAAGCGACAGAATCTCATATTCCAGACACTGCAATGTTTCATTACCAAATTCACTTCTGAGACTTTTTTTATGTGAGAAATCAACTATGTAAAGCTCAAATATGGGCCGTTTTACGAAAATTGATGGCTAATTGCAAATATGGTAAGACTGTGTGTCGGACTTCAGCGGCGGTGCTGCTGCCTCGCCGCACGGCCTGCCTTCCTTCACAGACCCCGGCCTGCTGTGAGCTCTGTTAGGCTGGCAGCCCTGACAGAGCTCCAGGGCCTGCAGCTCCCCTCTTCCTGCGAGCTAAATGGCCCGTGTGTGAGAGTGAGAGCGCGGTCAGCGCGCTTGTTACACCAGCAATCTCTTACCACATGTTACACACAATGTCACGCCACTTAGCTATACAACATCTAAATGTCTTATAAACCTAACAACGGTGTCCGATTTCAAGTTAGTATTTGTGAAGTTTAGCTAGGTGTTTCGTTAGCTGCGACTGTCCCTTCGATCCTATCTATGTGTAGCTACAAATCACGGCTAGTTAGCTTCATTTTTGGTCGTAATTCGAGTATTTACAGTTTGAATTTCGTCCGATTTCAAGTTAGTATTTGTGAAGTTTAGCTAGGTGTTTCGTTAGCTGCAACTGTCCCTACAATCCTATGTGTACAAGATTGCAGCTAGTAAGTTAGCTAGCTTCATTTTGTTAAATGTCGAGTATATTTACAGTTTGAATTTCGTCACGCCAGTTATACATTTAACTAAATGTTTTATAAAGCTAACTACGGTGTCCGATTTCAAGTTAATGAATATTTGTGAGCTGTAAGGGTTTCGTTAGCTGCAACTGTCCCTACAATCCTATATGTGTACAGATTGCGGCTAGCTAGTTAGCTTCATTTTTGGTCGTAATTCGAGTGTATTTACAGTTTGAATTTCGTCACGCCACTTACACATCTAACTAAATGTCTCATAAAGCTAACTACGGTGTCCGATTTCAAGTTAATGAATATTTGTGAGCTGTAAGGGTTTCGTTAGCTGCGACTGCCCCTTCAATCCTAGCTGTGTGTAGCTACAAATCAAGGATAGTTAGCTTCATTTTCGGCGTAATTCCGAGTATATTTACAGTTTGAATTTCGTCAAGCCAGTTATACAACAGCTAGCTAACTAAATGTCTTATAAAGCTAACAACTGTGTCAGATTTCAAGTTAATGAATTTTTGTGAATTCCAGAGGAATTCTAAGAAGAGGCTAGCTAGAGCTAGCCTCCTCTAGCTATAGCTCCATCCAGCCGCAGGCTCTATCAATAAGTCTCGCGGACAAGAGGCGTGTATTTCACCGATCGTTTGTTTAAATAACTCAACACATTATAATTACACACATTATAAGATTAAATGGAACCTGTGGTAAGAGATTGCTGGCGTAACAAGCTCTCTGACCGTGCTCTCCCTCACACACACCTGGCATTAGGAAGAGGGGAGCTGCAGGCCCTGGAGCTCCGTCAGCGTTAATAATCCATTATCCAAAAAACGGTGACTTTGCACGGGTATGGAGTGCTGTGGGCTGCTAGCCCTAACGGAGTTCCAAGTACCTCACAGCAGGCCGGGTGTGTGAAGGAAGGCAGGCTGGGCGAGGAGCAGCAACACAGGCAGCACCGGGCGCTGAACTCCGACACACAGTCGGACAAAATTTGCAATTAGTCATCCATTTTCGTAAAACGGCCCATATTTGAGCCTTACATAGTTTATTTCTCGCATAAAAAAGTTTCAGAAGTGAATTTTGTAATTGAATAGCAGAGATCTGCGCGACCTAGATTCAGAAGACTACCTGATCTCAGGTCAGTTGTGTAGCCTGTGTAAATGTTGGGGCGTGACCGTTCTCTTAATACACCCATGGGCTGACAAAGGTTCCGGTTTTTGGGAGGTTGACGACAACTTCCAGCTTTGTTGGGATTCGCCCGTTTTCAGCGGCAGTTTCAAAATATGAGATTTTCATAGTAAAGGGGTGTCAATGGGCCTTTGAGCTTCTATGTATGTCCTATTTACCCACCGAACTGTCGTTATTCAACTATGACAGGGTAAAATCGGTTTTGCATTCTATCACCCCTTTAAAGAGAGGTGACTGGTCGGGCTAGAACTCTCCCCAACCGGATCGGGCTGTACTGGCTTGCCTCCCTCTACTCTTGCTATATTATTAATTATATAATAAATAAAACTGATGACTACGAGGAGAGGCAGGTGGACGCTGCAACTCCTCACTCCCTAACTATAAGCTTTGTCAAAGAGGAGGGTTTTCAGTTTACTCTTGAATGTTGCGACGGTGTCTCCCCCTCGAACCCAGACTGGGAGCTGGTTCCACAGAAGCGGAGCCTGATAGCTGAAGGCCCTGGCCCCCAGTCTACTTCCAGAGACTCTAGGAACCACGAGTAGCCCCGCATTCCGGGAGCGCAGTGCTCTAGTGGGACAATAAGGTACTAAGAGCTCTTCTAGGTATGATGGTGCTTGACCATTTAGAGCTTTGTAAGTCAGGAGGAGGATTTTAAATTCAATCCTAGATTTTACAGGAAGCCAATGCAGAGAAGCTAATACAGGAGAAATATGATCTCTTCTCTTAGTTCTCGTCAGAACACGTGCTGCAGCATTCTGGATCAGCTGGAGAGTCTTAAGGGACTTATTTGGGCAACCTGATAATAAGGAATTGCAGTAGTCTAGTCTAGAAGTAACGAATGTATGGACTAGTTTTTCAGCATCGTTTTGAGACAGGATATTCCTAATTTTGGCAATGTTACGAAGATGGAAAAAGGCTGTTCTTGGGGTTTGTTTTAAGTGGGCGTTGAAGGATATATCCTGATCAAAAATAACTCCCAAATTTCTGATAATATATTATGTATATTCTGGTAATATGTCATGGTCTACCGTATCAAATGCAGCACTGAGATCAAGTAATACTAAGACTGGAGTTTTGCCACTATCTGTGTTTAAGTGGATGTCATTAAAGACTTTGACGAGAGCCGTCTCAGTGCTGTGGTGTGGTCGAAAACCTGACTGGAAGGCATCAAAACTGTTGTTTAGTAATAAGAACTGGTTGAGTTGTTAAAAAACGCTTTTTCTATGATTTTGCTTAAAAATGGAAGGTTTGATATCGGCCTATAGTTGCTCATTAGTGACTTGTCTAGATTGTTCTTTTTTAGGAGAGGCTTGATGACTGCAGTTTTCAGGGCCTGTGGAAAGATACCTGAGAGCAGAGATGTGTTTACAATCTGTAGAAGATCAGAAGCCAAACACTTCGAAACATTTTTGAAAACACCCGTTGGTAGAATATCAAGGCAACAGGAGGAGGTTTTCAGATGTTGTATAATGTCCTCCAGGTTTTTAAGGTTGATCGTATGAAATTGTGTCATATTGGAATTTGTTTTGCGTGAACACTGTGACAACACATATCCTGTACTTGATATGGAAGCACTGACTGTTTGTCTAATTTTCTGAATTTTGTCTGTGAAGAAGGAGGCAAAGTCGTTGCAAGCCTTGGTAGACAATAGTTCAGATGCTACTGGTACTGGAGGGTTAGTTAATCTATCAACAGTAGCAAACAAAGCACGTGAATTATTATTGTTTCTGGTGATAATGTCAGAGAAAAAGGACTGCCTTGCATTCCTTAGTTCCATATTATAAATGCGAAGTCTCTCTTTATAGGTGTTATAATGGACCTGGAGATTAGATTTTTGCCAACTGCGTTCAGCCTTTTGACACCTTAGTGGGAGCAATAGCATCAATAACATTCGTAATTTTACAGTTGAAATTATCTACAAGCTCAGTGACTGAGACCCCTGAGAGGGTGGGTGTAGAAGAGAAAAGCTGAATGAATGATTCTCCGGTGTTTTCAGTGATATACCGTTTTCTGATTAACTTTGTTTGAACACTTTTGGGCAGAGAGATAGTGCTGTTAAAGAAAACACAGGAATGATCAGAGAGAGCAACATCAGTCACCACAACCTTGGAAATGTTCAGACCCTTGGAGATAATCAAGTCCAGAGTGTGCCCCTTATTGTGCGTGGGCTGTGTCACATGCTGAGTCAGTCCATAGTTCTCCAAAACACAACACAGTTCTTTGGTCCCTCGGTCCTGGGGGTTGTCAACATGAATGTTAAAATCACCAGCAATAATTACACGGTCAAAGTTAATACAGATTATAGACAGCAGTTCATTAAAATTGTCAAAGAAGGATGCACAGTATTTAGGTGGCCTGTAGATATTTAGAAGTAGAGCTTGAGGGGAGGATCTTAGCTGAAGAGCCACATATTCAAAAGAAGCAAAATTTCCATGAGATAATTGCATACATTTGAATGAGTCATTAAACAAAATGGCGACTCCACCTCCTTTCTTATTCACTCTATTCTCACTCATAAAACTAAAGTTAGGGGGGGCTGACTCAATGAGAACAGCAGCACTGTTATTATGGTCCAACCAGGTTTCAGTTAAAAACATAAAATCAAGATTGTGCTTGATAATAAAATCATTGATTAAAAATGATTTTCCCGCCAAAGACCTAACGTTTAGTAGGGCTAGTGTTGGTGCGTTTTCATTTTTTGGGACAGACTGTGGCTGATGAGGAATGGATGCTAAATTTGCAAAGTTTGCAGTTACGTGCTTATTCGCCATTCTTTTTCTATTACCTATCACAACATAAATTGTGGAAGAATCTAATACGCAGGGCCCAGGCTTGTCTTGGAAAGAGTCATGAGTGCTACTAGGCATGCAGCCTGGACCCGGCCCATATCAGTTAATGCTTACTGCACATACCATAATTACAGTGCTTTATACTTATTCAGAACAATATTTACTCGTGTTCTTGAGAACAGGCTGACATTTTGAAGCCCCAGTGGACTAGGAGCCGATGAATGAAGTCATTTTAAAATGTGTCTTCCCTTGTTGACCTGGTTCTGAGTCCTGCTGCCAAACTAACCGTGATGAAATTACCTCCTACAGTTTGTACGGCCGTTTTGATCTCATCTCTTCCTTCACACACCTAGTCTGTTCTTATTCAAACTGGATGCCAATCACTGAGAGCTGTGATTGCTTTGGTGGTAAAACTGTAAAGCAGCTTTGTGTAAAGTGAGAGATTAAGTGTGAGGCCATCCAACCGTCTCCCTCTGAGAACAGGCTTTATTCCACATCAACCGAAAACACTGCTACTGGTCCTCTATAACAAATATGACTTTATTAACACATCTCAAGTCCTGACAAGGTGGAAAGGATAGAAACATAACTATAGTTAGAAAGTGATTCCTGCAGGTCTTCTGGTCTGATGTCCACGCAGAGGACATGCAGTTGATGCAGAACCCTTTGACCCTAAAGCCTAGCACCCACTAGCAGACTGGGGACAGACTAGACCTCTAACCCTAAAGCCTAGCATCCACTAGCAGACTGGGGACAGACTAGACCTCTAACCCTAAAGCCTAGCATCCACTAGCAGACTGGAGACAGACTACACCTCTAACCCTAAAGCCTAGCATCCAGACTGACTGCTGGTTTGGGTGGTGTGGTGGTCTGTACTCTGGCCCAACAGGGTTTCTGTGGGGGCTCAGGAAGGGTCTTACGGGTCTTAAAGAGTCTTAGATCAGCTGGTGTTGTAGTTCTAGGTCTTAAATCCTGTTAAACAGGTCTGAATGTTCCTACGTCCATCTAACCCTCTAATCATCAATCTAATGTAGTTTTTACATTCTGGGGTGTTGTAGTTCTAGGTCTTAAATCATGTTAAACAGGTCTGAATGTTCTCCGTCCATCTAACTCTCTAATCATCAATCAAATGTAGTTTTTACATTCTGTGGTGTTGTAGTTCTTTCGCTCGTCCAAATATAATTTGCAGTATATGTACACATTATTATTATTATTACTCCGTGTCGCTTTCAGTCAATTTTAATACATTTATTTACTATGCTAAGTACTTTTGGGACTCTGCATTTTGTTGTACTTGTATGTCGTGATATAGGTCTTAAATAGTATTTATAAAAGTCTTAAAAAACCTCTCCAAGCTAACACTAGCCAACAGGTCAACTAGCTGTCCAAGCTAATGCTAGCCAACAGGTCAACTAGCTGTCCAAGCTAATGCTAGCCAACAGGTCAACTAGCTCTCCATGCTAACACTAGCCAACAGGTGTACTAGCTCTCCAAGCTAACACTAGCCAACAGGTCAACTAGCTCTCCAAGCTAACACTAGCCAACAGGTGTACTAGCTCTCCAAGCTAACACTAGCCAACAGGTAAACTAGCTCTCCAAGCTAACACTATCCAACATGTCAACTAGCTCTCCAAGCTAACACTAGCCAACAGGTCAACTAGCTCTCCAAGCTAACACTAGCCAACAGGTCAACTAGCTCTCCAAACTAACACTAGCCAACAGGTAAACTAGCTCTCCAAACTAACGCTAGCCAACAGGTCAACTAGCTCTCCAAGCTAACACTAGCCAACAGCTCAACTAGCTCTCCAAGCTAACACTAGCCAACAGCTCAACTAGCTCTCCAAACTAACACTAGCCAACAGGTCAACTAGCTCTCCAACTAACACTAGCCAACAGCTCAACTAGCTCTCAACTAACGCTAGCCAAAAGGTCAACTAGCTCTCCAAGCTAACACTAGCCAACAGGTAAAAAACAAACACAAACAAAAAAAAAAAAAAAAAAAAAAAAAAAAAAAAAAAAAAAACAAACAAACCAAACACCCAAAACCACCACCACCCAAACACACCCCTTTTTTTTCCCTCGCCTCTCCCCCCCTCCTCCGCCCCCCCCCCCCCCCTCCTCCCAGCTCTTTTTTTTTTCTGACTCTCACCAACAAGTTTGACATCTTCAACGAGTCTGAGGACAGACCAGATGCCAGAGGACTGGTGAGGTAGCTTAGCATGTTAGCCTGTTAGCAGGGTAGCCTGCTAGCATGGTAGTCTGTTAGCATGGTAGCATGATGAAGGCTAGAAGTGAGCGAGAAGCATTCAGATGGAAAGAGTTTGTTGAATTGAGCTGCCTGTTAGCATGTTAGCTTAGCTTTGTTTTGTTGTTTTCAGCACCAAGCAGCTGATCATCGATGTCCGTCAGGTGACTCTCTGACAGACATGCTGAGAACCTCTGTGTCACATGACCAGGTACACACACGCAAGAGACAGACACACACACACACACACACACACACACAGAGACACACACACACACACACACACACACACACAGAGACACACACACAGACACAGAGACACACACACACACACACACACAGACACACACACACACACACACACACACACACACACACAAACAAACCCAGTTAACCTTTACAACAGAGCCTCTTCTCTACACCGGTTAGATCATGTTTGATTCCAGAGATCTCTGCTGATCTGTGTTCTCCTGGTGGAAAATATATATATATATATATATATATATATATATATATATATATATATATATATATATATATATATATATAAAGGAAACAGAGAGCAGCGATGCTCCATGATGTAGATCTCCTTCAAGACCAGTCTTGTGTTAGAGGTCCCTCTGGTGGACAGAACCTGTAACAACAACACATGCTGATACTGGCTTTGACTATAAATAAGACTGGGTAGTGTAGTAGATATTAATAACAAGCTGCATATGAGCATAACATATTCAAAGATTATTGGAATATTAAAAAAATACAAAAAATGAAATTCGATATCGGTATTATAGATATAGATATTAAGACTGACAGCTCTAACACACACACGCAAAGAGACAGACACGCACACAGAAACCCACACACACCCAGTTCCAGTCCCAGGTGATTCTCAGCAGGTGAACTACAGTCAGCTGTCTCTCCTTTACAGGAAGTGTGTCATGATTGGCTGAACTACAGTCAGCTGTCTCTCCTTTACAGGAAGTGTGTCATGATTGGCTGATGCAGCCGAAGCTCCGGCAGGGACGCCGCGCATGCCTGACAAGATGAAGAGGAACGAGGTTGGTCGCCAACGGCAACCTGAGTTTGGAGGAGAAGAAGAGGAAGATCCTGAGATGTCTTCGCGTCTGGAGGGACTCGGAGTCCTGAGAGCCCCCAACCCCGAGAACCAGATCCTGCAGATGATCGCCAAGGTAACCACACACACACACACACACACACACACACACACACACACACACACACACACACACACACACACACAGAGACACACACACATATAAACACACACACAGAGTCACAGACACACAAGGTCACCAAGGTCAGTGATCACTTTTTTCGTCGGGGAGTATTAAGGCAGAGAATAATAATATTAATAATAATAACAACTAGAAAATTCCACAGGAAATGTTGACAATAGCTATGTTTCCATCCACACGTTTTTATCCAAATTAAGTGATATCGAATGAAAAATGTCGTCATGGAAACAGTAAAATCTGACTGAATTTCATGAATATCGACTCAAAGAAAATACATTCGGTCTCATTTGATTTTCTCTTGATCGATATATATACTGGCTTAGCGATAAACGCCGATGGAAACGCGACGTGTCGAATAAATAATGAATTGCGATTAAGTTTTAGGTCATTTTATGGTTGCAACCCGCAATAAAACGAAGAAGAAGAAGTTTCATTTTATTTCTGCCCAGTATTTCAGGGCAGCGGAGCGGCTGGGGGTTGACTCTCCACGGTTCTCATTGGCTTTATAAGTCCTAATGTGAAAAAGCTTAACGTGGTTTAATGTACCTAAACAACGATCAATCATCACCAAAATAATCCTCTCCTATATTGCTCATCATAACTAGGGCTGCAGCTATCGACTATTTTAGTAATCGAATATTCTACCGATTATTCCATCGATTAATCGAGTAATCGGATAAGAAATACTTAGCAAGAAATACTTAGTACACAGCAATAGTAAATATTTATTATTGCTGTTTACTTAAAAAAAAAGGAAACCTCTAGCTTATACACAAAAGACTGGTTTCCTTTTTTAGAAAAAGCAAAAATTTGTATTGCCAAATTCCAAGACCCTTAAAAAGAAATACATTACAATAGTACATTTTTGGTGGCTCAAATCTTAATATTTTTCACCACATTCCCTTCTTGCCTCTGGCTCTTTGCACTGGATATGCAAAAGAGCTGTTCACTGACCAGAGGGTTTACAGCAGGGCTACTCAACTACACTGTTCTGGGGGACACATTTTCAGAAGCCTAATACACAGAGAGGAGCTTAGATATATCTATGGTGAGGAGAAAGAATAAAGAATGCATGATGACGTCATTCACGTGCATATTAAGTAGCCATGCTGGGGGGAGGAGCCGGTTTGTCTCTGGCAGCAGCTACATTTCCAAAGATTAGAAGCAAACTAATAAAAAGTTACACTACAAACCGACAGCTTTCGTTTTAGCTTGTTAAAACATCGCTATTAGCAGAGTAGCATGCTGCAAGCTAGTTGTGTAAAACATCGCTATTAGCAGAGTAGCATGTTGTAGGCTAGTTGTGTAAATCATCGCTATTAGCAGAGTAGCATGTTGTAGGCTAGTTGTGTAAATCATCGCTATTAGCAAAGTAGCATGCTGCAGGCTAGTTGTGTAAAACATCGCTATTAGCAGAGTAGCATGTTGTAGGCTAGTTGTGTAAAACATCGCTATTAGCAGAGTAGCATGCTGCAAGCTAGTTGTGTAAAACATCGCTATTAGCAGAGTAGCATGTTGTAGGCTAGTTGTGTAAATCATCGCTATTAGCAAAGTAGCATGCTGCAGGCTAGTTGTGTAAACAGCGCGGTGGACGAGAGCAGCAGACGTTAGCTACCTTGTGTCGTGTTGGCTCCGTGGAATGGATGAGTACACTGGATGTTTGTTACAGAGATGTAGCAGCATGTTTGCAGCTTAAAATTATCCCAAACTTTCTGTTGTTTTCTTTCGCCTGTCTCTCCTCTTAGACCCTCGCTATTTTCCTCTTCCTTCATTTGTAATCTGGGCCGTCAGTCTTGTGTTTATATACTGTCTGTGCTTGTGTCCGCAGAAGCCCAAACCTCTTGTGCGCTAGTAATAATCATCCGTGAGGAAACACAGTGAGCCGTACAACATTAATTACATTGATTTAACGAAGCTTCGAGGCAAAGAATTTTGCTTCGAAGATTTTTTGTAATCGAATTATTGCGTTGCAGCGCTAATCATAACCACTTAAAACGGTCAAATCTAACCAAATGTCCAAATATTATGGACGAAAACATTAACGTGAGATAACTTCTATGATCGTTGGATGTTTTTTTGACAGGCTTAAGTGTTCATGTCAAGATATGACCATGATACATCTGGTGATGACTGATCGTTGTTTAGATACATTAAACCACGTTAAGCGTTTTAGGATGTCCCTTACGACAAGCCGTGGTACGTCCCGCGGAGTAAATGGAAGGAGCTCAAACAGCGTTACACGGCTCAAAAAAGAGAGTTGTCTCTCAGCGGTGGCGGAGGGAAAATAAAAGGCAAGTTCCACCTTTTTGAAGGCCCATTGGAGCTTAGCTTGGCTTCTAATATTAACAAAAACAACTACTTCTGTTGTCTAGCAAAACTTTGTTCGCAAAAGTTCGCTTGAATGTTGTGAGATTCAGTACAAAAGTGAATGGAAACACCTTAAAATGTCTCAAATCAATTCGATATACCAATTTAATAGCAAAACAGCATTTGAGGTCATTACGCACAGTTTTTTATTCGCTTTAGAGCTGTTTGATGGAAACACACTTTCACCAGCTTTATTCGGCATTAGTTTTTTTTACCGAACTTCAGATAATTCGATTGACAAGTGGATGGAAACTTAGTAAAGTGTCTCTACTACTTGGTGCACATCTGATTAACCCTGGCTAACTAACTAAATCTGCTGTTTGACACGGCTCCGGGAAAAGTGCCTCCATGATAGGAGTGTGTGTTCAGGAATGTGTGTGTGTGATGGTGCCATTGTGGATTCCACGGAGGGAGTAGAGGAGGGAGGGGACACAGTGTCTTCCATGGGTCAAACATGTCCATTTTATCATAATTATACCTCTTAAGGTTGTTCTGTAATTCAAAAACGTGGGTCCAAACGGCAAAAATATTATCATCACAAGAAAGATAAAAGTCTGGCGAACGCATTGATGTGGTTTTATGTTTGTGGTGTCAAATAGATGTGACAGAGAGCAGGTAACGAACAGGGAAGGTCTGTGTCCTACAGATATCAGCAGTTGGTATGAAGAGAGCCAAAGTTTAAGTCCGTGGACTCCATAGTTACATGTCTCGCGACCGGCAAAAGATTTCCTACATTGTGACCAACCACGATGTATGAAGAGTGAAAACTGTAGGGGGGAGACAAATTTGTTTGGAAAGATTTCAGAGAATCGTACAGCAGCTCCCCCTCTGTCCTCCCCTCTGACTCTCAACAGTCCAGCCACATACACACACATTGGAAAATCTGAAACGGTTCCGGAAAACTGGATTCATAAACTGTGATTTGGTAGAAACTGTGCTTGATATCAGAATGCCCATTCAGCCCAATAAAGGCCAAAGTCTTGTCTTCGGTTTAAACGTTTTTTATTATTTTTCTACATTAAAGTATGGCGACACAGTATGGCCCCAAAGAGGGGTTGTTTTGAGCTATGTTAAGCTATTTACCGAAGATTTACCATTAAAGTCTATGGGAAATTTCGTGCCGTTTTTTGTCGTTTTCGTAAAAACCGCACGGCAAATCTCTTAGAAAAGTCATAGCACACCATTCTCGATCATTACACACGTTTTAATGTATTTTGTGTGCACGTGTTGGCAACGCTCCATGACTAGTAGCAGGACAACAATGTGGCGGAATATTAAATATGGGGGATAGTCATTCTGCTGATTGCTGCTATTGCAGCACATCGGCACACTGAATAAAGTATTTGCTGTTGGCCCCTCAGGACATCCGTCAGCAGCGTGCACCGCCAGCGGCGAGGGGCGGAGCTTCAGAAACTCCGTCAGACTCTCAGCAGCCTGCAGGACAAGAGCAGCTTCCACAGCCAGCAGGTAGACTACTACAGACATTACATCACTTCCTGTCTGGACCACTTGACTCACAGCAGGTACAACACACACACACACACTGAGAGAGACACGCACACACACACACACAAGCACACAACACACACCACACACACACACACACAGACAGAGAGACACACACGACTCACACACAGAGGTGTCATGTTGTGATTGGCTGTGTGTTTCAGTAATCGACCAATAAGGAGAAGCTTCCTGCTCTGAGCTACTACCGCCCAGGCTGCAGGAGAAAGGAGTTCTGGTGGAGATCCAGGACCTGCCAGCTACACAGTGAGACACACACAGATACACACACACACACACACACACACACACACATATATACATACATACATACATACATATATATATATATATAATATTATATTAATATATAATATATAATATATAATATATAATATAAATATAATATATTATATAGATAGATAGATAGATAGATACACACACACACATGTATATACCCACACATCTATATATATATATAATATATGTGTGTGTGTATGTATACACACACACACATAATATATATATATATATATATATATAATAATAATAATATGTAATCACTTTAGGTACACACTTTATAATCCACGTAAATCTCAAAATGACATAGTGCTAAAAAATAAAAACACATGGAGAGCATGAAAATAAAATGAAATAAATAAAATGAAATGAAACAAAAACAATAAGGAAAAGGGTACGAGTGGTCAGGGAGAGCATTCCACAGACTGGGAGCAGCTGAGCAGAAAGCCCGATCTCCCATTGTACGGAGCTTTGTCTGGGAGGTTTCAAAAGATATGCTTAGGCAGATCGGAGGGTACGTGTTGAGGTCTGTAGGGTGAGGAATTCCTTGAGGTAGGAGGGAGACCTTGTACTCAACCCTGAGTGAGACAGGAAGCCAGTGGAGTGATTTGAGGATTGGGGTGATGTGGTCATGTTATATATATATACATATATACATACACACACACACACACGATGAACAGAGCTCCTGAGTGGTGCATCACACAGATGAAGAGTATAGTGCAAACATTCCTCCAGGGCAGGCAGTATCTAAGCTGGTAAGAACATGTTGTATAGGGACAGTAGAAGTGGATCGGTTATTCAGATTGATTAATGACATGTGTTAGTGGTCTCAGTGTGCATTCTCATAACAGTGTGGAAGTGTCATTGCTTTTACGTAAATAATTTATTTGAACAAGTTCTGAAAAAGTATACTATCTACTCCTAGCTGTTGATGTAGATGCTGTGATGGTTGACAGTGTTTCCTGTAGAATAGTTTTCAGCAGCGGGGGTGGGGGTGTTGAACGGCAAAAATAGCAAATAGACAGACCCGTTACCTGAAACGGTGACTTAACGTCACCGCTCATTTTACACACAGTTTAACAACAAAACTAAACGCTGAGTCAACATTACTAGCTACATTTTTCATGTTGGGTTTGAGCGGTATGCACCCCTAGTGGGGAAGAAAAAGCACTTCCCATGAGATCACAGGTTCACTTAGTTTCAAATGGTTAGAATGACATGCATGTCTGTATGTATGTATGTATGTATGTCTGTCTGTTTTCTTGTATTTCACTTGCCTCATGGAATATTTTCCATGTGTACTCATTTGCGTGTCTGTATATACAGAAGAACAAGGTTCAGTTAGTTTTAAGTGGTTAAAAAGACATCAGTGAATGCTTGTTTCTTTGAACTGATTTAATTTATCATTTTATTTCATCTATTTTAATCAAATCATGGAATAAATGCAATCTATTCTCTTGACTTTTCCTATCTGCATTGTTCTATTGGCCAAGAGTGTGTAGTTTTATAAATCTCAAACTCTGTTTAATAGTTAGAAACGTGTTGCCGTATAAACCTGTAACTCAATGGCGTGTTGGTTTTAAAAAATATTGAGAAAGTATTAAAAATGGTATTAAAAGGTATTGAATTTACCTCCAGAATTACTGTATATACCCTGTATGTATATGTATGAATAGGTTAGGGTTGCAAGATGTTTCCAAAGTCAGTGAGTCTAATCTATTCTGTTGACTTTCCCTATCTGCGTTGTATTGAGAAGGTATTAAAAATGGTATTAAAAGGTATTGAATTTACCTCCAGGATTTCTGTATATTAGGGCTGCTCCCTCTTAGTCGATTAGTCGACTAATCGGTGGTTTTGGTTTTCGTCAACTTAGATCTCTTTAGTCCATTAGTCATGTCTGATGCTGTTTTCATGCTGAATGACTTATTTCCAAGAAAAGTACGAGCACATCTCTGGTAAACACAAGAATTAAGGGTTGACATTTTACCTAATAGATATCACCATGAAACCTACTTTGATTACTTTCATTAAGGCAATTATTTGTTGTGTAATGTTGTGTTTAAATATGCAAAGGAGGCATAAACTTATTCAATATATGCATCCTTTTGCATGACTCTTTGTGGAGAAACTCAGATTTACAGATCTGTCGATTAAATCAACTAATGGATTAGTCGATACAATTGAATGAGTGTTAGTGGACTAAGAATTTCTTCAATCGAACACAGCCCTAATGTATATACCCTGTAGAAGACACTTATGTCATATTACGATATCTAAAATCTAAGACGATATCTAGTCTCATTTCATGATATTGATATAATATCCATATATTGCCCAGCTCTACTCTGATGTGATCTGATGTCATCTGGTGTGATCTGGTGTGGAGTGATCTGATGTGATCTCATGTGGTCTGATGTGGAGTGGTTTGATCTAATGTGATCTGAAGTCATCTGATCTGGAGTGATCTCATGTGATCTGATGTGATGTGATCTGAAGTGATCTGATCTGGTGTGATCTGAAGTGATCTCATGTGATGTGATCAGGTCTGAAGTGATCTCATGTGATGTGTGAAGTGAAGTGATCTGAAGTGACCTGGTGTGATCTGGTGTGATCTGTTCCAGGTTTAAGAACGTGGTCTTTGACATCGTCCCTGGACTGGAGAAAGGAACGTTCAACGTCAAAGCTCGATTCCTCGGCATCGAGATGGAAGAGTTCCCGCTCAAATACCAGGTAGGAGCTAACAGGCTAACATGCTAACGGGCTAACACACTCAAATACCAGGTAGGAGCTTACAGGGTAACACACTAACAGGCTAACAATCTCTAATACCAGGTAGGAGCTAACGGGCTAACACGCTCTAATACCAGGTAGGAGATAACAGGCTAACAAGTTCTATTACCAGGTAGGAGCTAACAGGCTAACAAGTTCTATTATCAGGTAGGAGCTAACAGGTGTGTAACGTGTGTATAACGTGTGTGTTTGTATAATGTTTGTATAATGTGTGTTTAATGTCTTCAGGATCTGCTGCAGCTGCAGTACGAAGACGTGGCCGTGATGAAGATGTTCGACAAAGCCAAAATCAACGTCAACCTGCTCATCTTCCTCCTCAACAAGAAGTTCTTCAAGAAATGAAGTCCTGCTCTTCTTCTACTCTCCTATCTCTGGTTTTATATCTACAACAGAGTGACCCATCCTCTCTACACTCCTATCTCTGGTTTAATATCTACAACAGAGTGACCCATCCTCTCTACACTCCTATCTCTGGTTTAATATCTACAACAGAGTGACCCATCCTCTCTACACTCCTATCTCTGGTTTTATATCTACAACAGAGTGACCCATCCTCTCTACACTCCTATCTCTGGTTTAATATCTACAACAGAGTGACCCATCCTCTCTACACTCCTATCTCTGGTTTAATATCTACAACAGAGTGACCCATCCTCTCTACACTCCTATCTCTGGTTTTATATCTACAACAGAGTGACCCATCCTCTCTACACTCCTATCTCTGGTTATATATCTACAACAGAGTGATCCATCCTCTCTACACTCCTATCTCTGGTTATATATCTACAACAGAGTGATCCATCCTCTCTACACTCCTATCTCTGGTTTAATATCTACAACAGAGTGACCCATCCTCTCTACTCTCCTATCTCTGGTTTAATATCTACAACAGAGTGACCCATCCTCTCTACACTCCTATCTCTGGTTTTATATCTACAACAGTGACCCATCCTCTCTACACTCCTATCTCTGGTTTTGTATGCTACTACATCATATTTTTATATATATCATAACTAACTAACCAATCAGCTAAGCTTTATTGACATGTTATTGCTGCATTATTGCACATTTTAATAAGGGAACCAAATAGTTAAATAATCATGAGACATGGTTGGTGTTGGGCATCTTCTCTACACTCCTATCTCTGCTGTTATGTCACTACGTTATCTTTTATATATATTATATATCTATCTCTATATACGTCACTGTACTTGTGTTTGTCTCTCTCTCTCAACGTGTAGTTCTGCTTCCTGTCTGTGTTTTAATCTCACTAGAGTTTAAACAGAGTGAAGCATCTTCTCTACACTCCACTCTCTGTTTTTATTTCCTGCTAATCAGACAGAGTGAGACATCTTTCTGGCTCCTATCTCTGCTCAGGTTTATTATTAATAAACAGAAACCAGCTGATTATTTAAGAGATATCATGTACCTTCAACACTAGTGTTATTTTGTGTAGTTTGTTCGAGGCCATAAATCAAGAACCAGAATCTGAGTTATGATATGATCTTTTAGTTTAAATACATTTTAGAAAAGAAGCTGCTCTGATCTATAACTGTACATATTTTCTGTCACTTTCTGTTTTCTCTCTTTTACTTTTCTTGTTGAAGCGTGTTAATAATAATAAACTGAATTTCTGTAGCGCTTTTCACAGACTCAACGTGTTTTGACTTCATTAAATATGTGAATATGTGAACATCTTTAGCTTTTGTTTGATTGGTCCATTGATAAAGATCAGGGCTGTTGGAGCCATTACACCACTTAGTTTGATTTGGTTTATATATCACGTTGGTTATGATAATTAATCAGCAGTTTAATGTTTATATACCATGTTGGTTATGATAATTAATCAGCAGTTTTATGTTAATATACCACATTGGTTATGCTAATTAATCAGCAGTTTAATGTTAATATATCACGTTGGTTATGCTAATTAATCAGCAGTTTTATGTTTGAGCCCTGGCTGGAGCGTTACCTTTGGGAAGACATCCAGGCAATCTGCCAGAGATACACAGGTGTGTGGCTGGGGAGCAGACAGCTTTTATTTTAATGGAGAGTCTTTTACCAACTCCTACATTAGGCCAATGAGATTGGGGGATTATATTAGGCCAATGAGATTAGGGGATTATTGGCACGAAGAAGACACGTCCAATCCAGTTCTTCCCTGGTCCCACCTCATTGGCCTAACGTAGGAGTTAAGGTCAAAGTCTCTACTGGGGTCATGTGACATGATTCACTGTGTCCAGAGAGGGCTACGATTCAAACGCACTAAAGACCCAAACGAAAATACATTTTAAGACAATTTATTTTACATTTCAGGGTGTAAGTGTGTGTGGTGTCTCTCCTGGACAATAAAAACACAGTAATAAGTGTAACAAAGCTATCGATAACTTTCATCAGTTAATCTGCCAGATGTCTTCTTGAGGAACATCGTCAGAGGAGGAGGGGGGGTCAGATGGAGGAGGGGGGCCAGATGGAGGAGGAGGGTCAGATGGAGGAGGGGGGTCAGATGGAGGAGGGGGGTCAGATGGAGGAGGGGGTCAGATGGAGGAGGGGGTCAGGATGGAGGAGTGTGTTTCTGGTCCGGTGTACCACCTTAAATCAGTGTGAGTTTATGCATTCATCATTATGACACATTCATCATTATGACACATTCATCATTATGACACATTCTGGAAAGGTAAAGAGAAGCTGACATCTTCTGATGGAAATCTTGTGGTTTGATTCTATTTTTATAGTTTTCATTCTCTTCATATGATCATATTAATCTGCTGTATGTCTCGTTAGTGTTGAGCTCTGACTGTCAGACTGTAAAACATGTTGAGCTGCTTTAATGTGAGAAAAGTGCTGAGTCATGAATCCGCTCATAGCTCCTCCAAATAATAAGAAACACGAGACCACACGTTGTTAAGAGTTGAACTGTTTTATTCAACAGGATTTATTCATCAGGTAGTAATAGATTACTCTGATACATCAGGTAGTAACAGATTACTCTGGTACATCAGGTAGTAATAGATTACTCTGATTCATCAGGTAGTAATAGATTACTCTGGTTCATCAGGTAGTAACAGATTACTCTGGTACATCAGGTAGTAATAGATTACTCTGGTACATCAGGTAGTAACAGATTACTCTGGTTCATCAGGTAGTAATAGATTACTCTGATTCATCAGGTAGTTGTTAAATCTTAATCCCTAAATTTTACAAAGTGAAAAGGTTCACTGTTATTACATTTAACTTGAATGTACACCTTTTTTATTGGTGTACTCTTGTACTTACAGGGATATTTACCTTTACCTTCTGAGCAGAGAACAACATTGAATTTGTTGTTGCTTTCATACGTTTCACCACCAATGTTCGTTCCTTCACTCCCACAGACAAGTGTGACTGTGGTGATATCCGCTTTGATAAAGGTATTTGTCGGCTTACAATTGCCATCGTTTTCCTTGAATATTTCATCTTTCATCTCCTTGTTGCAGCCGTTATCGTTCATGCCCACTTTGATGTGCTGTCTTTCAAACAGTGTAAGAGCATCCACACAGAGCATGGTAGCAGAGATCAGCAGAAGACCGGCAAAGATAGAGATCTTCATGTTGATCTGGAGAACACAGTTATAAAAGCTGTTAGAGACTTTACTCTGACATATCTAACATCTCTTTATATTATCATATAAAAGCTGTTAGAGACTTTACTCTGACATATCTAACATCTCTTTATATTATCATATAAAAGCTGTTAGAGACTTTACTCTGACATATCTAACATCTCTTTATATTATCATATAAAAGCTGTTATAGACTTTACTCTGACATATCTAACATCTCTTTATATTATCATATTAAAGCTGTTAGAGACTTTACTCTGACATATCTACCATCTCTTTATATTATCATATTAAAGCTGTTATAGACTTTACTCTGACATATCTAACATCTCTTTATATTATCATATTAAAGCTGTTATAGACTTTACTCTGACATATCTAACATCTCTTTATATTATCATATTAAAGCTGTTAGAGACTTTACTCTGACATATCTACCATCTCTTTATATTATCATATTAAAGCTGTTAGAGACTTTACTCTGACATATCTACCATCTCTTTATATTATCATATTAAAGCTGTTAGAGACTTTACTCTGACATATCTACCATCTCTTTATATTATCATATAAAAGCTGTTAGAGACTTTACTCTGACACATCTAACATCTCTTTATATTATCATATAAAAGCTGTTAGAGACTTTACTCTGACATATCTAACATCTCTTTATATTATCATATAAAAGCTGTTACAGACACTCAATCACTGACACACAGTCAACAGCCAATCAGGGATCAGTGAACCCTGCGACAATAAAGAATTTCTTATCTCATCAGGAGAGCAGCAGAAAGCAGCAGCACACACGGCAAAAGATAGAGATCTCTTTTCATTTATAAGCGAGCGCCAAAAGCAGGGAAAAAAAGCGTCAAAACTTCGGAAAAAAAGAAGTAGAAACAAAACGACACACACTTTGAAAAATGGGTAAAAAAAAAGTGTCAAAAAGTTCATAGAAAACATCATCAAAAAGTTATAAAAATCATCGTCCTCAAAGCTGAAACAGAATCTACATCAAGCAGAGAAGTTTGAATGTTTTAGTGACAGAAAAAGAATTTCATTCTGTGCTGCCCCCTTGGACTTCTTATGTAACATTTGTTTGATTATAGTTATGACCAATATAGTGTGCACACACTACAATAACAGCACACATGATTAAATATGTTTCATATAAAGGTTCAGCAGATTTCTCTCTGTAGTAGAAGTCCATAAAGTCCTGATGCAGCGAGATTAAATTTGACAGACAAACCAAACAATAAAGTGAAAATATAAAACTTTTGAGTTTTTTTTCACGGCTTAAAGCGCCCATATTCTGCTCATTTTCAGGTTCATAACTGTATTTTAAAGTTGTACCAGAATAGGTTTACATGGTTTAATTTTCAAAAAACACCATATTTTTGTTGTACTGCACAGCTCTCTCTCACTGCTGCAGATCCTCTTTTATCCTGGTTTCTGTTTTAGCTACAGAGTGAGACCTCTTTTCATCTTCTTCTTCTGTACTATCTTTGATTGCACTCGCACATGCTCAGTAGCTCAGATGTAGCTCATGTCAGCTAGCTAACTCTAGAGACAGTAAAATAAAGCTGTTTCTCCAACTTTGGTCAGTTCCAAGGCAGGATCAGCTGGGAGACTTCTTCTAAACCAGGGCGCACATGGAAGTAGTTCTTTTGGAGATTATGGTGAACTTGTGTGTGTTGTAGCAGTGCTTTGCTACTGAGAACGATGTAGCATGCTAGCGTTAGCATTAGCGTTAGCGTTAGCGTTAGCGTTAGCATGCTAATGCTAACGCTAACGCTACGAGCTAACGGTTGTGGTTAGCCAGCTCATTTCGGACTGTGACGTCACAGTCCGAGTCGATTTTGAACAGCTCACTAGGAGACTGAAGGCAGGACACATTCAGAAACCGTATCTCACTCAAAACAGCATGGATGGATTTTTTTCAAAGTTTTTCTGTGTGTGGAAGCACCAGAGACACAAAAGAACACCCCAAATCCCAGAAAAAGTGTTTTTTTTCATAATATGGGCACTTTAAAGAGAATCAGAATCACAGTTTAAATGTGTTAAAGAGAGAATAATAATATAAAGTATGTTTACCTGAATGACAGGAGAGAGATGAGTTCTAGAGTCAGCAGCAGGAGAGATACCTGGAATATCACGATAACAAACACTACATTATATCGTATTTAAGTATATTACATCAAATTTAACTACATAACATCACATTTCACTACGTTACATCACGGTTAACTAAAAAAGTGGCAACAACAGCAGGATAAAGTGTAAAAAGGTCAAAAAAGTGCCAGAAAAAGTGTGAAGAAGGTCAATAATAGAACATAATTCTATGTGATATCACAGTTAACTTCAAGGTTCTTCAGAAAGGGTTAACAACGTGTCAAAAATGCAACAAAAACGTCAACAAAAATGTCAAAGAGTGACAAACCACAGAAATGACAAACCTTGAAAAATACATTGGAAAAAGTGGCAAAAGGTGACTGAAAAGTCAACAAACAAGTTGACAAAAACATTGAAAAGAAAAAGTGACAAAGACTAATGTTATGAGCCAGAGTCTTTAGTTTTCTCTTACCGTAGAGTTGGTGGAGAAAGATCAGGTGTGAAGGAGTTGCTGTTCTTTGTTCGAACTGGTTTCCAGTTAAAAAGATTGAATGTTAAAATCTAAACTGCACAAAGTCTGAAGATGAAGAAGAAGAGCAGAACTCTGACACGATGAAAATCTGAAGAATGTTCAGACAGAGAAATGTAATAATCTGCAGTCTTATATCCTCCCACAGAGAGGGGTTGTCTCTGAAACAAACAGCTGAATATCATCTCCATATACGGTAAACATTCAGCTACAGGTTCAGGTGTTACACCCACTGGTCCTAATTTAAATAAACACGTTACTGACGGTTAAAGACTAACGTGGAAAACCAAAAAGAGGAAGTTAAGATGTTGTTTTCACACTTTAAGATGTTTTCACACGTTGCTCCGATGCAGCTTACTGTAAATGATGACCTACAAAAATAGAAGAAACATTAACTTAGAAAAATACTTTTTTAAATTAAAAATTATACTTTCTTATATTATGAAACACAATACTGAGGCAGTTTCTATAGAACTGGTTGCAGGTATACATGCACACAAACACACAAATACACACACATACACACACAAATGCGCACACACACATGCGCACACACATACACACGTACATACGCACACACATACACACGCACCTGCACATGCAAATGCACATGCACATGCACACACACACACACACACACACACACACACACACACACACACACACACACACACACACACACACACACACACACCTCTAATGCACTTCTTGTAAGTCAAACTCCACATTTTCAAATCTACAGATATAATTTATCTGGAAGTTAACCTGGGTTACACTCCTCTTCTGTACCTTCTCTCCTAACCCCTCAGATTATGGCCCAATGAATTCAAACTAAGCCTTTAAAACACCAAAGTCCCTCAATACAACTAACTGAGCGATGGAGGCAGCAACTCCCATCATGCTCTAGGTGGTTAAATTGTTGTTATTGTCAAAGGAGTCTGGTGTCTTTGAAGAGAGCAAAGATAATGTCTTCAGTTCCTGGTTGTAAAGGGCTGTCTGACAGCAAGGTAAAGCCCTCAAAATATTCTAAATACAGCATACACTTAAAGGGATACCTGTCTGATTTTTAACCAGCTTTGTGTCATGGCAGTTTGTGCAGATGAACGGTTTCCTCCACTTTTGCGCTGGGCCAAACAACGCGACTAACTGAAGAAGGAAGAGCAGGGCTACATTTAAGTAGTGGCTCTAAGCTTTCAATACATTTGGTTAAACCGGGTCAATCCTGTGTTGAAACTAAGAAGAAGCTGTTAAAACAAATAAGTAGAAAGTCTGAATGTTTTTCAAGTGTCTCATATTGAGGAACTGCTGCTTTGAGTTCCTGTTTCTCAGAATCAGGCTGGTTCACTTTTCTAAAAACAATCATGATGGCTAGTTTAGTTTAATGTTTTCAGACAGGGTTAGTTGTAGTTTGTGTCCCTGGAGTCCTACTTATGGGGACCGCAGTTTTAACCCCAAAACACAATCCTTCTTCTAAACAAGTCTTTTTGGTGTCTAATCCTAATTGTCGTCACCGCATGAAGATCAACAAACACTAAACACTAGAAAAACTCAGAGGTCCCCACAAACACTAGAAAAACTCAGAGGTCCCCATAAACACTAAACACTAGAAACACCCAGAGGTCCCTACAAGCACTAGAAACACTCAATTCAATTTTATTTATAGTATCAAATCATAACAAGAGTTATCTCGAGACACTTTACAGATAGAGTAGGTCTAGACCACACTCTATAATTTACAAAGCCCCAACAATTACAGTAATTCCCTCAAGAGCAAGCAGTGCGACAGTGGCGAGGAAAAACTCCCTCTTGGGAAGAAACCTGGGACAGACCCAGGCTCTTGGTAGGCGGTGTCTGACGGGCCGGTTGGGGATATGATGAACAGTGGCGATAATAGTCACATTAATAATGGAACAGTGACTTCAAATGGTAGTCGTAGTAGTTCATGTCATATCAGGGCGCTGCAGGGCGTTACAGGATGTAGCATGGCCCAGCAGAGCATGGATGGACGTAACAGGAAGAAGCAGAGTTCAGCAGGAAACAGCAGGGTTTAGCAGGAAGCAGCAGGGTTCAGCAGGAAGCAGCAGGGTTCAGCAGGAAGCGGCAGGATTCAGCAGAAAGCAGCAGGGTTCAGCAGGGTTCAGCAGGAAGCAGCAGGGTTCAGCGGGAAGCAGCAGGGTTCAGCAGGAAGCAGCAGGGTTCAGCAGGAAGCTGCAGGGTTCAGCAGGAAGCAGCAGGGTTCAGCAGGAAGCAGCAGGGTTCAGCAGGAAGCTGCAGGGTTCAGCAGGAAGCAGCAGGGTTCAGCAGGGTTCAGCAGGAAGCAGCAGGGTTCAGCAGGAAGCAGCAGGGTTCAGCAGGGTTCAGCAGAAAGCAGCAGGAAGCAGCAGGGTTCAGCAGGAAGCTGCCAGGTTCAGCAGGAAGCAGCAGGGTTCAGCAGAAAGCAGCAGGACGCAGCAGGGTTCAGCAGGAAGCAGCAGGGTTCAGCAGGACGCAGCAGG
Source organism: Perca fluviatilis (assembly GCF_010015445.1). Lineage (NCBI taxonomy): Eukaryota > Metazoa > Chordata > Actinopteri > Perciformes > Percidae > Perca > Perca fluviatilis. The sequence goes on from NC_053118.1 coordinate 40,032,288, forward strand.
GTTCAGCAGGGTTCAGCAGGAAGCAGCACGGTTCAGCAGGAAGCTGCAGGGTTCAGCAGGAAGCTGCAGGGTTCAGCAGGACGCAGCAGGGTTCAGCAGGGTTCAGCAGGAAGCAGCACGGTTCAGCAGGAAGCTGCAGGGTTCAGCAGGAAGCAGCAGGGTTCAGCAGGAAGCAGCAGGGTTCAGCAGGAAGCTGCAGGGTTCAGCAGGAAGCAGCAGGGTTCAGCAGGAAGCAGCAGGGTTCAGCAGGGTTCAGCAGGAAGCAGCAGGGTTCAGCAGGAAGCAGCAGGGTTCAGCAGCGTTCAGCAGAAAGCAGCAGGAAGCAGCAGGGTTCAGCAGGAAGCTGCCAGGTTCAGCAGGAAGCAGCAGGGTTCAGCAGAAAGCAGCAGGACGCAGCAGGGTTCAGCAGGAAGCAGCAGGGTTCAGCAGGACGCAGCAGGGTTCAGCAGGGTTCAGCAGGAAGCAGCACGGTTCAGCAGGAAGATGCAGGGTTCAGCAGGAAGCTGCAGGGTTCAGCAGGACGCAGCAGGGTTCAGCAGGGTTCAGCAGGAAGCAGCACGGTTCAGCAGGAAGCTGCAGGGTTCAGCAGGAAGTAGCAGGGTTCAGCAGGAAGCAGCAGGGTTCAGCAGGAAGCAGCAGGGTTCAGCAGGAAGCTGCAGGGTTCAGCAGGAAGCAGCAGGGTTCAGCAGGAAGCAGCAGGGTTCAGCAGGGTTCAGCAGGAAGCAGCACGGTTCAGCAGGAAGCTGCAGGGTTCAGCAGGAAGCAGCAGGGTTCAGCAGGAAGCAGCAGGGTTCAGCAGGAAGCTGCAGGGTTCAGCAGGAAGCAGCAGGAAGCAGCAGGAAGCAGCAGGGTTCAGGAGGAAGCAGCATGACGTTGCAGGGCACCGCTGAGCTCAGCAGGGAGTGCAGCAGGACCACGGCGACAGCTGCAACCAGGATCTTGGTGCCAACCTTCTCCAAGGAAATACGCTGGGGGAAAAAACATAAGGACTCCGGGGAGTAAACTCCCCAGAAGCTAGGATTAATAACAAGCATTTCTGGGACGCACACAAATGGTAATAGAAAGGGAGAGGAGAGAGCAGCTCAGTGTGTCAAAGGAACAAAAAACAAAAACTGAATTAAAAGTAAATGGAGTTACCAGTACTAACAATTCAACTATTGCAAATTAATTTAATAACTATTTTGTTCAGTCAGTGGAGGAGCTTGCAGAGAATTTTGAACAAGCAACCCTATCACAGACCACAAAGTATGAGCCATCAAAGCTTTTCCAAATTAAGGAGGTTAGTCAGGATAAAGTACATAAAATAATTAACAAACTAAATAAGTCTAAGGCAAAGGATGTGTTTGGGTTGGACACTGCCTTCATTAGAACTGACTGTTCTGCCTTGGTTAAACCGGTAACCCACTTGGTAAATCTTTCCATAAGAATGGGTAAATTCCCACAAAGTTGGAAACAAGCTAAGCATTACCCCAATTTTTAAGGCTGGTGCAAAGGACCAAGCAGTCAATTATAGGCCAATTTCAATACTGCCTGCTCTTTCCAAAATTTTAGAAAAGATTATCACAGAACAGCTAATAGAGCATCTTGAAAGTAATAAACTTATCAACTCCAAACAGCTTGGATTTAGACAAGGGTACTCTACAGAAATGGCTAACTGCTACCTTACCGAGAACATTAAGAGTAAGTTGGACAAGGGTAATGTTGTGGGAGCTGTGTTTATAGACCTAAAAAAGGCCTTTGACACCATGAACCACAACATACTCCTGAATAAACTCACCACCTTCAACTTCTCTGAACATGCTATCGGTTGGGTTGCATAATATCTGCAGCATAGAGAGCAACGTGTTAAAATAAAAACTGAACTCTCAACATCACTAAAATCCACAATGGGTATCCCACAGGGTTCCATCTTGGGGCCTCTGCTCTTTAGTTTATATATAAACGATTTACCAACATGCTTTTACCAACATCTTAGCCTTTGGGCTACAATCTGGCACTTTTACGTGTACTACTGTACATGTTCATTAAATGTGCATTGTCCTGAAATAAATAAATAAAATAAATAAATAAATAAATGCTGTCAGTCAGCTAAGTCAAATGTATGCTGACGATACTGTGATTTATGCATTAGCTAGGACACCAAGTGCAGTAGCAGAGACCCTGACCAAGGAAATGGAGGGTATATCCCAGTGGCTCAAAGATAACCATCTGACGCTCAACATCAAAAAGACTGTATCTATGTGCTTCTCTATAAGAGGGAAAGCTAAGTGTAGTATCAAAATAGACCAAGAGGTCATAGAGGAAGTTGAGAAATTTAAATTTTTAGGTATTACTATGGACTCCCAACTCAAATTCAATAAACATATTAATAAACTCTGTAAGACTGTCCGGACAAACCTGAACTGTTTTAGAATGATGAGGCATTACATACCTGTTAAGGAAGCCTTATTGTTTTTTCATGCCATGATACTCTCTCACTTATCCTATTGTGCTACTGTATGGGGCCAAGCATCCAAGACAACAGTCAAACCCGTCATATCACTATATAAACAGGCACTGAAAATAATGGATCGGAAATCAACAATGTGGCATCACTTCTTGATAGTACAGAAATACAAGCTTTTAAATTTTGATAGCTTTATTAAGTTTTCTTTTCTTAAAATGACTTTCAAATGTGCAAATAATCTAGCTCCAGCCGTACTCTGTCCTTTTGTGACAAAAACAAATACAAGGAGAGTGGCCACTAGGGGAGCAGTAGGTGGCAACTGCACAGCAGAGGGGCGCAAAACTACTTTCAGCCAGTCACGTTTTTCATTGATAGGGACCCATTTCTGGAATAATTTACCAATCGAAATAAAAACACAAACTGAACTGAAAACATTCAATACAGTGGTGACATACTGGCTGAAAGAAAATCAAAAATGTAAACATTGAGTCAGCTGTGTTGTAGTAATGTATTATCTGTGGATGCATGGCTGGTTGTATATGGCTGCCAAGGTTATGGTTAGGGTATAGGTGACTGAGTGTCCGGCTGCCTGGGGTTTGTGTTGTTACGGGATATGCTGTTCTGTGTAATGTGGTCACGACTCTGCGAAATGTTGATGTAATGTATTAGTATACAACTTATTAGCTGCATGATTGTGTAGCTCACACTATGTAGTTCTTTTAAAAATTATGATTGGATACATTTTTAGAAAGGCCTGACCAAGGACTGGGGTTGCAAATTAACCAATTGGCTAGAAACCTTTTTATGCAACACATCTACTCACATTGTTATGGACTGACTATGATGATTGTATGTAATAATGTGCGCTGCATTGTCCTTGATAAATAAACTAATAAAAAAAAAGAAAAAAAAGGAAGTCCCCCGGCAGTCTAAAACTATAACAGCGTAACTAAGAGAGACAGGTCATAAGGAGAGGTAGCCTGTTCGGGCTCTCTGCCGGATTGGGCTGTGCTGGCCTGCCTCCCTCTACTTTTGTTATATTATTAATCTAACGACTATGAAGAGAAGCAGGTGGGACAGTTAGGTGGACACTGCAACTCCTCACTCCCTAACTATAAGCTTTATCAAATAGGAGAGTTTTAAGTTCATTCTTAAATGCGATGACAGTTTCTGCCCCACACTCAGAGGTCCCCACAAACACTAGAAACACTCAGATGTCCCCACAAACACTCGACAGACCCAGAGGTCCCCACAAACACTAAACACTAGAAACACCCAGAGGTCCCCACAAACACTCGAAAGACCCAGAGGTCCCCACAAACACTACAAACAATCAGAGGTCCCCACAAACACTAGAAACAATCAGAGGTCCCCACAAACACTCGAAAGACCCAGAGGTCCCCACAAACACTAGAAAGACCCAGAGGTCCCCACAAACACTAGAAAGACCCAGAGGTCCCAACAAACACTAGAAAGACCCAGAGGTCCCCACAAACACTAGAAACAATCAGAGGTCCCCACAAACACTAAAACACTAGAAACACTCAGAGGTCCCCACAAACACTAACACACAACACACACACACACACACTCAGAGAGATACACAAAGAGACACACACACAAACACACACAGAGACACACACAGTCACACGTGCACACACAGAGACACACACACACACACACACAGACACACACACACAAACACACACAGAGACAAACACACACAGAGAGACACACACACACACACACACACACACACAGAGACACACACACACACAAACACACACAGAGACACACACACACACACACACACAGAGACACACACACACAAACACACACAGAGACAAACACACACAGAGAGACACACACACACACACAGAGACACACACACACAAAAAAACACACACAGAGACAAACACACACAGAGACACACACACACACACAAGAAAACACACAGACACACACACACACACAGAGACAAACACACACAGAGACAAACCAACACAGGGAGACACACACACACACACAAACACACAACAGAGACAAACACACACACACACACACAAACACACACACACAAACACACACACAGGACACACACACACAAACACACACAAGACAAACACACACACACACACACACACAAACACACACAGAGACAGACACACACACACACAAACAAAAGAGACACACACTCAGTCACTAGAAGCAGAGACACAGACACAGAGACACACACACACACACACATACAAACAAACAAACACAACAAACACAACACAAAACTCAGAAGAGACACACAAAAGAGAACCACCACACAAAACCACACACAACAAAGACACAAAACACACACACACACACAGATCATACATACACTGACACAATACACACACAGACACACACACAAACACACACACACACACACACACACAAACACACACGCACAGAGACAAACACACACACAACACAAAACAACAAAGATACACAACAAATACAACACACAACAAAACTTAAACAACACAAAACAACAACACACACACAACACACACACCACCAATGCATCTTGGGAAAATAAAGGAAAAGGCAGAAACAACACTGCAGCCTGTGTATTACTGTAAATTCAAATAATACGGTAAGAAACTGTCTATTTACAGCAGGGGTCTTCAATGTTTTAAAGCCAAGGACCCCTTAACTGAAAGTGAGATGTAGCAGGAGCCCCTACACATATTGTATCAAATTGAGTTGCATATTAAACTGGGCCTACAATAACGTCCTTCTTACATACCCTTTTTGCATAAGCTATTAAAATATGAATTGTTGGCATGATTTTATAAATCATATTTTAATGTTACACATGTGGCACAGTGAATCTAGGATTAACTATATCTGTGGGCTGATATCTTAGTGACTACCTTACCTATAGGCTAGTAAGCCTATCATCAGTGGGAATTTATATATATTTATATCCCCTGTTGAAGATCTCTGATTTACAGAAACATACCTTACAATTTAAAAACAGTATGCATACTGTGGATAAACAGTAGTTTCACGTCGATGCTGCTGCCAGTATATTACTGTACATTTACAGTTAAAAGTTTTACAGTGCACAAGTTCGACTGATTCATTAGCTGGTTAATAAGACAGAAACCTATCAAAGTGAACAGGATCTCCTTTAACATCACATGTGACTACAATGTACCTGTTACTAATCTGCACCATCGTTGCTCACACGGACACAGTACCATCCATCAGTCTGCAGGCACCAATGTTAAAGGGTGCTCTGCTTTTTCTGAGATTACGAACACCAGGTTTCTTTTTATTAAAGTATTTCTGTCCTCAGTCCCACAGATGTGTCCGCCGGTTCCGATGCGGCTCTGATGAAGGTATTCGTCAGCTTACAGCTGCTGTTGTAGTCTGTGATTCCTCTGTCAACTATCACCTCGGTGCAGCCGTTATTGTTCATCTCCTCGTTGATACGCTTTGCAGCCGGAGTTTCTTATTCTCTCACAAAGTCCAGAAAGAGCACGGCAGCAGAAAGCAGCAGCACAACAGCAGAGATAGAAATATTCATGGTAGTCTTGGGTCACAACGTGGGAAAAACCGTGTAACAACACATTATATAATAACAACATCACAATGTAATGATGTCACAATGTAACAACGTCACAACGTAATACATTTTTACTTCATCATCCAGCCTATTCTCACGAACCATTTGCTTCAAAAGCAACAAAAAGTTTAGCACTGCCATTTGTAGTATTATACATTACATTATATTATAAGCAGTGTTGCCACAGTTACTTTGAAAAAGTAGCTTAGTTACTTTACAGATTACTTGATTTTAAAAGTAACGAAGTTAGATTACAAGTTACTTTATTAGTTACATGCAGCAGCTGCCGACAACCCCCCCACAGCCTCAACATAACCATGACAACCGGTTTACTGTGAGGCAGCTCAGCGTGGCCAGTAGTAGATCTGGTTTATTATGGCACCAAAGAGAGCCAGTCAGCCGTGTTTAAGGGTAAACACACTCCGACGGTCAAAGACGAAATCTAAGTTGAGATGTTTTAGGGCGTTTTCACACTTTGTTCGATCCAGACGCTGACTGTAAATGATGACCTACCAAAATAGAGAAAAATTGAAAAACACTGTTTTATATTACAAAGAGAAACTCAAGCTGAAAGAAAATCCCCATAATTGGGGGTACAAAATAAAAAAAAAAGACAAAAATGTTGATAAAAATTGTCTAAAAAAAATTGAGAACCTTAGAAAAAAAGCGAGTAAAAAAAAAACATGACATAAGAATGACATTTTGAGTCTGTTTTCGGTCAGTTTTCAGTCATTCCTTTCTCATTTTTTCTTGGTGTTTGTGTCCTTTTGTGCAGAAATTTTATTTTTTAAAAAGCGCAGTTTTCAATCAGTTTCTGGACTGTTTTTGGTCATTATACGGCCAGTTTTTTAGTTACATTACGGCTTGTTTACGGTTGGTTTCAGGTCAGTTTTCAGTCTGTTTGAGGCAACGAAAGAACACTTTTACTTCATCAAACCCTTTATTCAACTGTCAATCGGCACAAGCAGACACACTGTACAGAGAGTGGCTCACTGGGCATGCTCAGTGGGGACGTCATCGTACTCCACTCCTTCATTATGCTCGGTCATCTCCATGGAGATGGCTGGTTTGTTTCCTGTGGGCAGAGCCAAGAGGTGATGATGAATCATTCGTACATAGCGCTCTGAAGAGTAAAAGGTTAATGTTCCAGAAAAGTTAACAAGACTTCACCCAGGAAACGGGTGTTCATGTCCCGAGAGGGTTTTCATCGAAACCAACATATTTTTTAAATTTTAATTAGTCGTTTTGGTGTCTAAATGAAACTGCCGCCGCTGCCTGGCACTCCCCTTTTTTCAGCTATATTTAACTGTAAAGACCGTTTAATTAACTCTCAATTTAGGTCATTTTTTGGCCTGTTTACGAGCTGTTTTTCAGTCAGTTTTCAGTCATATTTTTGAAGTCTTCAGTCTGAATCTGGGCTCAGTGTTAAAGTGATGGTGAATAAAGTCTGTACTGCTGCAGAAGATTTGTGCAACATGTTTTTGTTTCTCGCTGCGCCTCATTTAGAAGAAAGCCAAGTGTTAAAACGCCCCGACTAATAACCATCAAACGTCTTAACTTCCCCTTTTGTCTGTGTGTGCATGCTAAAGCTGAGATCGGGCCCAAAACAATTAAATCAAGCCCGACCCTACCCGAGCCCGTGCACGTTGTGTCCGAGCCCGGCCCAACACATTAACTGCAATTATGAGCCAGATTTAAACCCAACAATTTTTTAATACATGGGTCATCATAACTGACATTCTCAACTACGATTCTGAGTTGTGTGAACTACAGAAATATATTAAGAAGTATCTTAATGAATAATACAACATACCTTGTGATATTGATACATCTTGACAAGTCTGCCATGAACTGAGGCAGGGATTCCCAGCTCACCCACAATGCCTTCTCCTTTACAGGACATTCTGACTGAAATATGTCCAGGATGTCCTGTATAAAGGGACTCGTTTGGTTTTGTTCTTTGGAGGAAAATACATTTGTAATAATCAATTACATAGTTTAAATTAACTTCTTACATTAGTTTTTTTGTGTTAAAAACACTATAATCATGAGCGTACTTACAGCAAATACTTACTTGAAGCTCAACATTCTGCAGAAAATGAAAAAGAGGAAGATATTAGGGTTACATCATACATATTCTTACTGAACATACTGGTTAAAGATACAATATGTAACATTTCTGAATTAAAACCATGGATGTCATTAGGCCTATTTTTTGGGGGGCTGACGCTACCCCAAAAGGTTCCTGAGCCCCCCAAATAAGGAAAATATTTTTATTTTTACAGTGCACTCTGTATCACTCACTACTTTGAATCAATCTTCCTTAATCTGTTTCAGTCTGTCTGTTTTATTTATACTAGTACAGAGCCCGTTCAAAATGTGCCTGTTTGGAATGTGCTGATAGCTTGGCCTGTGGTATTGCTGCTTGTAGAATTCTCCAAAACCAAATTGTACCCCAAAATGATTTACAGAAGGACCCCAAACCACTTAACACTTGTGTTCTCTTCCCATCGACCAAACTTTTAGTTTTTTCTGGCGTGTGAAAGCTGCCCCACGTCTGATGAATATCTAAAGAGGTTGAAGTCAGCGGTGAGGTTTGACTCCTCTTCCTCTCTGTTTCTATCAACAGACAGAAAAACAGAGAGAGTGAGTCAGTGAGGTGCCATGCTGTAGCGATCTATTTTAAACTAGAAACAACATTTAGAGCATGTCTGTGGAACATAGTTTGGCTGATTCATTACCTTTGTTAATTATCTGCCGACATCCCCATTATGGATTTGCATAATGGGAAAATGTAAGATCCACTGTTGGTTAGTTTGTGATAAACTAGTTTTGATTAATATATGTGTGGTCTCCTTTTTTATTGCCAGCCTTTAGCCAGGCGGTAGCAAATCGGGGGTCATCTGGGATTGTTAATGCTGGGAAACCTTTTTTTTATTAAAGAATTCTTTTGGCATTGTTAGGTCTTTATTTTACAGGACAGCTGAAGACATGAAAGGGGAGAAAGAGGGGGAATGACATGTAGCAAAGGGCCACAGGTCGGAGTCTAACCGCGGCCGCTGTGTTGAGGAGTGAACCTCTATATGTGGGCTACGTCTACATCAGAGGAAGACTAACCCTTGTTGTCTTCCCGTCGACCAACTTTTTTTTTTTTTCTAAATTTACTTCATTTTCAACCTTGTTGTTCTTTCGACACTTGGTACTTTCCACTACGTTTTTGTCGATTGTTTTTCAGCAATTTTTTTGATGTGCGACATGGACATTATTTTCAGGAGTTATTACGCTGCGTTGAAGCGAGCTGTCCCGTCACTGTTCCCTTGGTCAGAGCCAGAACCAGAGACGGTATGGACAACACCTGTGTCCCAACAGGTGACGGTACGTCAGCGTGGACAGCAGTGTGTCCGAGCTGCTGACAGATATGTGTATATATACACACAAGAATTAATGTTTAGGCTTGCTAAACCTAAATATCATTACATTATATCAACAGTGGAAAGTAACTATGCCGTACTTCAATACAACTGTAAGGTACTTTTAATGGAGTATTTACATTTTTTCCTGCTGGCCTATTGTACGTTTTCCTTCTCTATTTTTATAGCTTTACTTACTTTGCATATTCATATTAATCATACAAAATATTATGAATAATCTATGATGTTCTAAAGTGGATAAAGAGGAGACTTTATTGATCCGGTGGTGTAATTCACAAGCTACCTGCCAAGTCAAACTTCTGCTGTTATTTTGGTGAAAGTAACACAAAAGTAGTGTAAAGCATTACAAACCAGAGACAGTAATATTGTAATATAACTACTAATTACTCTCAAATGACAGTAACTAGTTATCTATAATGTATTACATTTTGGAAGTAACTGGCAAAACACTGAAATGTTTGTACAGTCAGAGAGGTTCAGAGTCTGACCCTAAAGCAGAACAGGTGAGGACAAGGCAGCAGTTGGTATGAAGGAGTTCAATAAAGAACACAAAGAGAACTAATATACATGTAAGCTGATGACTGTCCAATCACAGGAAAGAGACCAGGAACATAGGAACAGCTGGCACAGGGACAGACTTCTTGACAACAGATGGCAAACCAACAACAGAAGCAGAAAGCAGAGACTAAATACATGAGGTAATGAGGGTAGAAACGAGGGACAGGTGACATGAGGGCTGAAGAACAGGTGAGACACATCAGGGCAGAGCAGCCAATCACAGAGGAGGGAAAACACACAAGGCAGGAAGTAAAACAAGACATGACACAAGAGAAAGAGACACTACAAAGTAAAACAGGAAACTGAAGCATGAAACATACACAAGGATAGAAGTAAAACTAGACAGAGAGAACAGAGAGAACTGGTAACACACAACCATGAACAAGCTGGAGACATTAAAATCATCATAACATCAAACATGTAGAGATCAGAGCTGAAGGTGAACAGATTATTTTAGTTAGTGCTCCATTTGTGTTCAGTCTGTTCTTGTTTCTGACAGAATATAAACTGTGTAAGAGAGTCAGGGCGCCATCTGGTGGAACAATCCTCAACGCATCCTCATCTCTTCATTGTTCCCTTTTTAACAAGTGTGTGTGTCTGTGTTTGTGTGTGTGTGGCTGTGTGTGTGGGTGTTTGTGTGTTATCGACTTTATTAATGAGTGAACATGACAGTATTAAAAACAGACCCAGAGTTAAACTGTCACATGTGTTTTATTCATCAGGTCGTAATAGATTACTCTGGTTCATCAGGTAGTAATAGATTACTCTGATTCATCAGGTAGTAATAGATTACTCTGGTTCATCAGGTAGTAACAGATTATTCTGATTCATCAGGTAGTAATAGATTACTCTGATTCATCAGGTCGTAATAGATTACTCTGATTCATCAGGTAGTAATAGATTACTCTGATTCATCAGGTAGTAACAGATTACTCTGGTTCATCAGGTAGTAACAGATTACTCTGATTCATCAGGTAGTAACAGATTACTCTGATTCATCAGGTAATAACAGATTACCCTAATTCATCAGGTAGTAATAGATTACCCAGATATTGCAGAGTTAACAGGTGGTGGTGGAACCTCTTCACTACTATGAATGTGAAAAGGTGAACCACCGCCTTTGCTGCTGGTACAGCTGATTATAATTCTCCTGTTGGTATAAGCAGTACCAGTGTACACACAGTCAGGATACCTGGAAACTGTATCCCAAATACAGTCAATAATTGGGTAAATAACGTTGCTAATTCTATACTGGCTGCTTCTTTCCAACGGTTTCCCTCCTTCACTACGACAGACTCTTCCGCTGTAAAACGCATTTTTACCAGTCAAGAAGGTATTGAAAGGCTTGCAGGATTTCTTTTCCTCATTGATTTTTCTGGTGATGTCTTTCATCACTTCGGTACATTGTTTAACCTCCATACCCTCGTTGACGTGCCTAGAATCAAAGGACTGAGCATCTGCAGGTTCTGGTCCCAGGAACATGAGAGCAGCAGAGATCAGCAGAACACCAGCAAAGATAGAGATCTTCATGTTGATCTGGAGAACACAGTTATAAAAGCTGTTAGAGACTTTACTCTGACATATCTACCATCTCTTTATATTATCATATAAAAGCTGTTAGAGACTTTACTCTGACATATCTACCATCTCTTTATATTATCATATAAAAGCTGTTAGAGACTTTACTCTGACATATCTAACATCTCTTTATATTATCATATAAAAGCTGTTAGAGTCTTTACTCTGACAGATCTAACATCTCTTTATATTATCATATAAAAGCTGTTAGAGAACTTGTTTAACATGAAATCACCATCTCCAAATCCACCAGACTCCATGTAAATAATCAGGACTTTTAGTGTGTATAGAGCCAGCATATCTCCACCAGACTCCATGTAAATAATCAGGACTTTTAGCGTGTATAGAGCCAGCATATCTCCACCAGACTCAATGTAAATAATCAGGACTTTTAGCGTGTATAGAGCCAGCATATCTCCACCAGACTCCATGTAAATAATCAGGACTTTTAGCGTTGTATAGAGCCAGCATATCTCCACCAGACTCAATGTAAATAATCAGGACTTTTAGCGTGTATAGAGCCAGCATATCTCCACCAGACTCCATGTAAATAATCAGGACTTTTAGCTTGTATAGAGCCAGCATATCTCCACCAGACTCCATGTAAATAATCAGGACTTTTAGCGTGTATAGAGCCAGCATATCTCCACCAGACTCCATGTAAATAATCAGGACTTTTAGCGTGTATAGAGCCAGCATATCTCCACCAGACTCCATGTTAATAATCAGGACTTTTAGCGTGTATAGAGCCAGCATATCTCCACCAGACTCCATGTAAATAATCAGGACTTTTAGCGTGTATAGAGCCAGCATATCTCCACCAGACTTCATGTTAATAATCAGGACTTTTAGCATGTATAGAGCCAGCATATCTCCACATGTAAATGGGTGAATTAACGGTTCATTTAACCCAAACCAGAGTGGTGATTGGAAATATGAACCAAGACAGCTTTTGATAGTTTTATTTAGTTTCTGTGCACTTTAAATGAAGTGTGTTTTACGATGATAAAAGTCCTGATTATTTATATGGAGTCTGGTGGGTTAGTTTGGTGATTTCGGGGCTGTTTCATGTTAAACTAAAATTATCTTACTCTGAGAATTGAAGAAAAAAAACCATTGAATAAGGTGAGAAAATAATAATAAAAGTTCAGTAATCTAACCCTGTTGGAACAGTGAAAGATGAACCAATATAATCTCTTCCAGACTCCATGTAAATAATCAGGACTTTTAGCGTGTATAGAGCCAGCATATCTCCACATGTAAATGGGTGAATTAAGGGTTTATTTAAACCAAACCAGAGTGGTGATTGTTGGAACAGTGGAAAGATTTATCTCTGTAGAAGGTCTATCTCTGTAGGGATCCCCCATAATGTTGCCAGACACTTAGAATAATAATCTGAGTCGTCTGGCAGCAACAACAGAACTTTTAGTTGAAGGGAAACCAGATTTGGACTCCTTACCTACCATATGTTTTTAGTTTTATGAAAAGAGTTCTGCAAAACTCATAACTAAACATCCTGATGCAGTTAGAATACGGCAGACAGAGAAATGTTTGAGACCATCAAACTGAAAATAAAAACTACCTTTTTTGTTTTGTCTTTGCATCTGAAACAGAATCTAAACCAATCAGAGAAGTTTAAAAGTGTTAAAGAGAGAATAATAATCTAAAGTATATTTACCTGAATGACAGGAGAGGATGAGTTCTAGAGTCAACAGCAGGAGAGATACCTGGAATATCACATGATAACACACTTCATTACATCACAGTTAACTACAAGGTTCTTTAGAAAACATCGACGAGAAAAGGACCACAAATGTCCCAAAAATGTCTGTAAATTGTATTTATGTTCTAACGACAAATAATAAGTTGTCCAAAAACAAAAAACAACAACAAAGAAGTTGAAAAAGTGCCCAAAACGCAAAAAAAGTGACTAAATTGTTTAAAAAAATGTAAATTGTATTATTTTTAATGTTTAACATAAATTGTCAACAAAAAAGTTGTCCAAAACGTTAATAAAGTGAGAAAAATGTTGGAAAAAAAACGTTGAAAAAACCTTAAAGAAGCTGATAAAATAATAAAAGTTGGAGAAGAGTCAGAGTCTTACCGAAGAGTTGGTGGAGAAAGTTTCAGGTATGAAGGTCCAAAAATGTAGAAATGTAAAATCTAAACTGCACAAAATCTGAAGATGCAGATGAAGAAGAGCAGACCTCTGACACGATGAAGAATCTGAAGAATGTTCAGACACAGAAATGAAATAAGTTCTCAGTCTTATATCCTCCGACAGAGAGAGGTTGTCTCTGAAACAAACAGCTGAATATCATCTCCATATACGGTAAACATTCAGCTACAGGTTCAGGCGTTACACCCCCACAGATCAGATACATTAGAATAAACAGTTTCTATGGTTACAAGTCAAAGGTTCAGACACGTACACATTTAACCAGAAGAGAAGTTAAGATAATATCACACACGTACACATTTAACCAGAAGAGAAGTTAGGATAATATCACAGACATGTACACATTTAATCAGAAGAGAAGTTAGGATAATATCACAGACATGTACACATTTAATCAGAAGAGAAGTTAGGATAATATCACAGACATGTACACATTTAATCAGAAGAGAAGTTAGGATAATATCACAGACATGTACACATTTAATCAGAAGAGAAGTTAGGATAATATCACAGACATGTACACATTTAATCAGAAGAGAAGTTAGGATAATAGCAGACTCATGCTGTGTTGTTGTGAGTCAGCAGCTACACTGAGTAGGTTTATATCTACTTTATATTCCCCTATTACTCTGAATGTGTTAACAGCATATTCTGGTTGGATATTGAGAATAAAACCTTTCTCTGATTATAGCATTTCCAGATTAAAGAACAACATGCAGGTTGGACACCTTATATAGCATAGTGTATATTAATGATAAACAACTAGATTTTCAAAACTGGAAAATATATAACTATGCCATAAACAATATTTTGAGATAACTTCTGCATCTATAAATCACTGGGCATGCCTATGATGGCCCACAGGCAGTGGTGTAGTCTACGTGATACGCAGGTGTACGGAGTATATCCACTAGGAAAGGTCAAGGATTTCCATATACCCACTTACAAAAACACAAGGATACCGTTACGTAACAATGATTGTTTTTTGAGAGAACTTTCACACTCAAGCTACGTTTCATAAATTCACCTGGTCTGTGTTGTCACCTCGGAACAATACTGTTGCTCGGCGGTCATTTTCTGTGCATATTTGAAATGAACTAATGTGAATCACTGAAATAAATATATAAAACAAAAGCAAATTTAAACTACACTCTTTCAGTGTTTTGGTAAGCCTGCCCCTGATGCTATCCTGCCACTTTGAGTGACTGCAGCAGACGGTAACGTTACAGAAACTACAGAAAATGAGCCAGATGAGGCTGATGCTTTATGCAGTTGTGTTACAAAAAAAACCTATTGGGAGAGTCTAATGCTTAGAGGGAAATAATTACAGTATACTCACTACAAAAAACTAGACACACCACTGCCCATAATTATGAGCATCCTAGGTGAGATAGAGGCCAGGGGAGATTAGGGGGAGATCAGGGGGAGGAACAATGGGCAGAGGAGAGATGTAGAGTCATGGTGTCAAACAAAACCAGTGGCGAATCGGACAAGTGACTTGGTGAGTTACTGTAACGGGTGGCTAACACTGGTTCATCTAGGCTAGTACCTTGGTGTTATACATTAAATCTGCTTTAGTAAACATACTTTCGACCTTGTTCTTGATTAAACATACATGTAGATTGTCTTAATGTAAGCCAGCAACATTTTGTCTTCTCATATTCTACAACCTAAGATTTTAATGCTGAGACGGGGACTGTGCAGCCCATCCAAGTGGGTTAGCACTAGTAACTTTGACCTAGCTACAGTGACTAATGGCCATGCCATAACAACATAAATAAATAATGTCAATACCACACAACAGTTAACCAATCATCTCACAATGTATATATAAAATCCAGTTCGCGGTTTAGCCTGCAAAAGGGAGGGAGGAAGGGCAGATTAGGAAGAGAGGCAAGGGTTTCTCTTATTTTTTATTTATTTGATTAGGACAATGCACATTAATGAACATTTCTGTAAATGCACCAGTGTTAGCCAGTCGGCTAATTTTCAACTGTAGTCCTAGTTACCCAGCATGCATGTCTTTATGGTGGAAAGAAACGCCCAGGAAACCCCCCAAACACGGGAGAATATGCAAACTCCACAAAGAAAGGGCTGGGACAAGCTGGGTTCAAACCCAGAACCTTCTTGCTGAACCACTGAGCCACCGTGCTGCCGTGCCTGGGACATATTGAGGCTAAGGTCGGTGGGACAGCATGTGTTGTCGAGAGGTGGATGCCTACTGGGTTCTAGTTGAGGGTTTAGTCGGACATTACCTGCCTGGCGCTCCATCCCGGCTTTGATGCGTGCTGCCTCAACCTGTTCTTACTGCAGGTAGCATATCTCAACTTCAGGCATGACTATGGCCCTCCCCAAGCCAACAGACCAGAGTATGTTTACACAAGACTAATTCATAACACTATTACATTATTACACATTATCAATGACTTGGATATTAACAGGTTTCTAGATACGAGCCAATCGTTTCTAGAAGCTGGTTGAAGGAATGAAAGACAGACGCTCCAACAAGTCCTCCACCACTGGAATATGCTAGAACAGGGGTCTCCAACGTTTCTAAGCCAAGGACCCCTTAACTGAAAGAGAGACAGAGCAGGGACCCCTTACTACATATATTGTATAAAATGAAGTTGCATATTAAACTGGGCCTACAATAACGTGTGGGCGGTCTAAAGCCTTTATACATAACTTTTCAGTGCATAGAATACTAAACTTTTAAAATAGCCTTATAATTGCTGGCGTTGGTTTTATAAATGATGTTTTTATTTGTATTTTATTTGTTGCACAATGAATCTTTAGGATGAACTGTATCTGTGGATGGCTACCTTAGTGACTACCTTACCTATAGGCCAGTAAGCAGTGGGGATTTATATTTGCTAATTAT
This sequence comes from Perca fluviatilis, assembly GCF_010015445.1. Classification (NCBI taxonomy): domain Eukaryota; kingdom Metazoa; phylum Chordata; class Actinopteri; order Perciformes; family Percidae; genus Perca; species Perca fluviatilis. The sequence goes on from NC_053118.1 coordinate 40,048,968, forward strand.
ATGTTGGACTTAGGTGAAGAATTTTTTATTTTAATAAAAGAACGTTTAAAAATTAACAATAATTTGGTGGCCCCCCTGCATTGACTCTGAGGACCCCCTAAGGGTCCCAGACGCCCTGTTGAAGATTCCTGCGCTAGAAACATCCTGTTAAATTTGTCTGCATATAAATGTCACTGTTATTGTTATATTCTGGCATGTCTACGCTGACATCGCTACGTCAACGTTTTGTAGAAGCTGGATGAAGGAATGAAAGAGAGACGCTGTGTCTGTCACGTTTAGATGTGGATAGATGAGGCTTGGACCCAAATGCAGAGTTTGAAGTTTATTAAAGAGAGAAAATCCAAAAACGAAGAGGATAACGGGGCAAAAAACTAACAAGATGTCCCAAAAGCATGCAGGCCAGGAAGCGAGGAAGCCAGGAATGAGCAGGCACACACAGTACACCACTCGAAAAACAAGTCTTCTGCCATGTCTGTAATTTATCACGTAAAATAAAAAATGCCACCGTAAACTACCGAACATATTTCACCAACAGAGTATTTTATCATAGAGCTGACATACACTTGACAATATAAACTTACAAACTGTATTCCTTACTCATCACATACACAGAACAATGTAGAGAAATACTATTACTGCATGTAAGCCATCCTAGGTATTAGGAGCAGTGGACAGCTATACATACAGCATCCAGTGAGCAACTCAGGGTTCAGTGCCTTGCTCAGGGACACTTTGACGTGGCTGGAGGAGCCGGGGATTTGTGGTTATGGGGTGACCTCTCTACCTCCAAGCCACAAGCCACCCAACAAAGTGATATGTGGACATTTTGAAGCCACATCATCATAGCCACAATTTACATATAGTTCACATCTTTCAGCATCAGTGATAACAACTACCTATTACACAACGCTTTGCATCAGATCATGAAGCTATTGCACAACTCCTGCAGCCTCAAGCAACATTATTTATAGTTTTAACTGAGGTAGGTCACAATTAGGCCTAGTTTACATTGGGGTAGCCTATATCTGCTGCCACATGGATACGTGAGGGTATAGAAAAAGGTAACAGCATCTCACCGTAACAATGTTTAAACTCCAGTAGAAGAAACACAAAAAGAATACAGACCCAATTAGGCCTAGTTTACATTGGGGTAGCCTATATCTTCTTCCAGAGGATAAGAGCTCATACTTGGCATAGAGAATAAAGATAGATCAGACCATATTCTCTGTGATTGCCTGGAGGTTTCTATTCCTCTCCACAACCTTCATGTTAGTCACCTGACAAGCAAGCTTTACATGAGATGTTTTTAGATATGGCCATACCTTCAGACATCCCATTTCTGACTCTGCTCTGTAATACAGCCTGGTATAATATAAACCCTTGATTCACCCTAAGTGTGCGTAAGAAGTATAATCTCTGCTGTAAATTAGAACACATACTTTCAACGCGCCCTTCTACCTGAAGGAAATGAACACCAAGGTACCTGTAGGAGCACACCTGATTGGTTCATCACGTATGACCCCTGATACCCTCTGACCCATGGCACGACCATTTCCTCAGTTTTAGAAATGGTTGAATAAGATGGTTGGCATGGCACCACTGCACACAGGTCTCTAGTTCTTTATTTAGTGTCTGTGATCAGTAGGCTGAGGTAGAAGTGTGCCAACAAAGCCAAATCACATGGTGGATAATGTCTATAGACCCTATCTTACACCCAGCGCAGCACAAAGCTAGCTCCAAGTTTCTTTGCTAGTTTAACCCCTTGACGCCTGAATTTATTCACAATTATGTAAGAACTTTATTATGTGTGTTCCTGGCTCCAAACTGATGCTAAATTAAGTTGAGATTGTTAATTTGTCTATAGCATATAGAATAGATATAAATTGAGGTATGATGCAAATTAGCGACAACAGGCATTTATGGTAAAATTCACATTTTCAAGTAATTGACAAATAAATGAATCTTGACAACAGCAAGAAAGAAAACACTCTCCTACTCCCTAACATTGACAGTAGTCTTTTTGGGGTTAGGGTTAGGTTAGGGGTAGGGTTAGGGTTAATTTCGGCTTCCGTGAACTGGATGTAGTTCCCACTCCAACCGGTCCTATGAGAAACCAGTGCGTGCAAAAGGTTCCTAGGTATGTATCGAATGTAAAACACCGGCATTGGGGGGAATACACACGTATCTACTGCAGTCAGAATGGAAGGGGTTTGATGCAAATTAGCGACAGTAGGCGTTAAGGGGTTAAGATTGACGCAGTTGTCAGTTTCCCGTCTAGCCCCACGTCATTTAAATAACAAATGTACCTGCATCCATCTGTGGCCCATGGGGGTGCTGGTCTTACAGGGAGGTGTGATCAGGTGCATTCTGCTGGTCTTACAGGGTTCTTTAGGAGGTGTGTTCAGGTGCATTCTGGGAGTATTGCTATCTTGAGGCAGCAGGAAGTGATTGCACCATTGACCAACAAAACCCTGGTCTAAAGTCAATAACGCAGCATTTCATTGTTATTTTAACAGCAGCTAGGAAAATGCTCCTAGGCTCGTGCACAGCACGCGCCCACACTATGCTTGTTACACACACTATGCTTGTTACACACACAGGACGCACAGCAGCACACACACATGCAGAAGATTACAAATAATAATATTACGGTGTGTAAATCCTCCATCATAACAGCAATGCTCCAAGGTCCAAACGCGCCTGGCTTTTAAAGGGAATGGGAGATGATCTCTGATTGGTTGATCAAACGCGCCTGTCTTTTAAAGGGAATGGGAGATGATCTCTGATTGGTTGATTGCATGTAAACTGACTGGATGATGTCACTGTCTGAACGTCCCACAGCTCACCTGGAAATAGACCTGGCGTGGATCTTGAATCCTGAAAGCTTCTGGCACGCGGCTGGTGAATGGCTGCGATTGCTCACAGGAGGTCACACATTTGAAGATTATCCTGACGTCTTTCTCACTTTTATCGATGTTTTTCAACATTCTATTATTAATTTTTCTTTACATGCTATAACATTGAATAAAACACCCAAATTCAATGAAAGTAGTGAACTGATCCTTTAATTAACTTGTGAAGAGCGTTGCATGGAACCATGCATGTTATTTTGTTATAACATTTGGTTGAAATAAAACCACATTTCTGATATAGAAAGGTTTTGAAAATGGGTCTGATTAGACGCGAGGACACCAGGAGGGTTCAATACCTTTACAGTCTGACATCCTGTCTGTCTTTTAATCAGACTAACCCTTGTAGGTCTCAGGGGCAGTTCAATGTCTTTTCAGTCTGACATCCTGTCTGTCTTTTAATCAGACTAACCCTTGTAGGTCTCAGGGGCAGTTCAATGTCTTTACAGTCTGAAATCCTGTCTGTCTTTTAATCAGACTAACCCTTGTAGGTCTCAGGGGCAGTTCAATGTCTTTACAGTCTGAAATCCTGTCTGTCTTTTAATCAGACTAACCCTTGTAGGTCTCAGGGGCAGTTCAATGTCTTTACAGTCTGACATCCTGTCTGTCTTTTAATCAGACTAACCCTTGTAGGTCTCAGGGGCAGTTCAATGTCTTTACAGTCTGACATCCTGTCTGTCTTTTAATCAGACTAACCCTTGTAGGTCTCAGGGGCAGTTCAATGTCTTTTCAGTCTGACATCCTGTCTGTCTTTTAATCAGACTAACCCTTGTAGGTCTCAGGGGCAGTTCAATGTCTTTACAGTCTGACATCCTGTCTGTCTTTTAATCAGACTAACCCTTGTAGGTCTCAGGGGCAGTTCAATGTCTTTACAGTCTGACATCCTGTCTGTCTATTAATCAGACTATCCCTTGAGTCTGGTCTTTGTCTGGAGGATGGAGACATGAGGATAGGTGACTGGGAGCCGGCTCCAGAGCACCACCAGCAGCCCCTCATTTCAGCAGACATTACTGTTATGTTTAGGCAAGAAAAACTGAGCGTTATGCAGCGATCAAACTTAAGTTTAGGAAAAGATCCTGGTTTATATTTAACCACTTCCAAGGAACACACGTCAGCCATCAATGTGGTGCAAACAGCAAAAAGCGAGTAAATCATACGAAGTCCAGAGCTTAACCTTTCGTAGCTTTTTGAACCAATGGTTCATGAGAACAGGCAGATTTTTATCGTCTAAATTTTCACCTATAACGTGTGAGAAGAAAGACGTTGACATTGTGATGTAATGCAGCTGAAAGATATTGAGGAACAATATGAACACAGTCATCTCCTGTTGATCTGATACAATCTTATCAGAATGAAGCAGGCAGGAAACAGAGAACAACCTGTCCATGAACTCTGCTAAGCTAACAGCTAGCATCTGACTGTGTGGGCGTCTGTGTGGGTCTGTATGTGTGTCTCTGTGTGTATTTGTATGTGTGTGTGTGTGTGTGTGTGTGTGCCTGTGTCCATGTGTGTGTGTGTGTGTGTGTGTATGTTTGTGTTTTTTGTGTGTGTGTCTGTGTGTACGTATGTTTTGTGTTTTGTGTATGTGTGTGGCGCGGTGTGTGTGTCTTTGTTGCCTGTGTGTGTGTGTGTGTGTTTGTGTGGCTGTGTATGTGTCTGTGTTTGTGGTGTGCCCTGGATGCGCGTATAGACAGAGACACATGTACAGGACATTAGCATGAACTAGACACATACAGACAACGAAAGACAGAGACACATGTACAGGACATTAGCATGGGCTAGACACACAGACAACTAAAGACAGAGACACATGTACAGGACATTAGCATGGGCTAGACACATACAGACAACTACAGACAGAGACACATGTACAGGACATTAGCATGGACTAGACACATACAGAATACTAAAGACAGAGACACATGTACAGGACATTAGCATGGGCTAGACACACAGACAACTAAAGACAGAGACACATGTACAGGACATTAGCATGGGCTAGACACATACAGACAACTACAGACAGAGACACATGTACAGGACATTAGCATGGACTAGACACATACAGACTACTAAAGACAGAGACACATGTACAGGACATTAGCATGGACTAGACACACACAGACTACTAAAGACAGACACACATGTACAGGACATTAGCATGGGCTAGACACACAGACAACTAAAGACAGAGACACATGTACAGGACATTAGCATGGACTAGACACATACAGACTACTAAAGACAGAGACACATGTACAGGACATTAGCATGGGCTAGACACACAGACAACTAAAGACAGAGACACATGTACAGGACATTAGCATGGACTAGACACATACAGACAACTAAAGACAGAGACACATGTACAGGACATTAGCATGGACTAGATACATACAGACAACTAAAGACAGAGACACATGTACAGGACATTAGCATGGACTAGACACATACAGACTACTAAAGACAGAGACACATGTACAGGACATTAGCATGGACTAGACACATACAGACAACTAAAGACAGAGACACATGTACAGGACATTAGCATGGACTAGACATACAGACAACTAAAGACAGAGACACATGTACAGGACATTAGCATGGACTAGACACAGACAGACAACTACAGACAGACAGACAGTCCAAACAAGACTTGGACAATACAAGAACAATCAATGAGTGCAAGTGTAACTGTTGACTTATGGAAACAGTCAAATTTGATTGAATTTGATGAATTTCTACACCAGCGATATGGCGTTACGTGCATCTGCATCATGATAGCGATGTTTTGATAGTGTCGTTATTGTATTATAGCTAATTATTGTTATATGATTATAGATTAATGATATGTTCAGCTGGCACATAAGCACAATTACAACTTGGGCAATATGAAAGTTCCAATATGTAATACTGACAGCTAGTGCTGTAATCTTAAACTGAGAAAGGGTGGCTGTCAGTAGGGTAGAGAGGATGGTGAGGTTGTTGTGTGTGTAGCGGTAGATGCTGTAATCTTAAACTGAGAAAGGGTGGCTGTCTGTCGGGTAGAGAGGATGGTGAGGTTGTTGTGTTTGTAGCGGTTGATGCTGTAATCTTAAACTGAGAAAGGGTGGCTGTCTGTCAGGTAGAGAGTTCTGTGAGAGCACAGGCTCAACACAGCCAGCATCCAACGTTAGCTACTCCCAGTGATATGGAGTAAAGTCTGCCAATTGCAGATTAGCATTTAGCTAACATTGACAATGTTGGATGCTATTGCTTCAACCTGGCAACCCCGTGAACTTCCAGTCTGGGGAGGTGGGGCCAGGGGAGACGACTCTTTCCATTATTTAAAAATAAAGTATTTACACAGAGGAGCATTTTGTTGCCATACATCATTATTTAAAAACACAATGTTCTAGTTTTGCGGGTTGATGAACATTAATAGCTAGAAACTAAAAGAAAAAGATGAGCACCCCCCCGGCAGAAAATATAGGGTACCCTGATGTAAAGTCAACATTGTTTTAAACTAGGCCTTATTTGGACATACCGGAGATTAAAACTTTGTTGCATGAGGCTGCAGGAGTTGTGCAATAGCTTCATGATCTGATGCAAAGGCTTGTGTATGAGTTGGTCTTATCTGATTGTGAAAGATGTGCAACACATGTAAATTGTGGCTTTGATGTGCTTCAGTCTGGATACATATCAATTTGTTTATGTTGTTTTATTGTAAGTTTATGACAGCTGTATGATAAAACAATATCTCAAGTGTTATGTGGGAAGCATTTGAGCTTAACCCTCCTGTTGTCCTCAGGTCAAATTCTATACCGCTAAGTCCTGATTATTTACATGGGTCTGGTGGAGATATGCTGAAAGCTCTATAAGCGATAAAGTCCACAGTTTTTACATGGAGTCCTGAGGTGTTGATTGGTGATGAGTGATTTGAGGCTGTTTCATGTTAAACTAAAAAGGATCTTACTCTTTAACTAAAAAGGGTCTATCTCTGTAGGGATCCATCCCATAATGTTGTCAGACACTTAGGGCAATAATCTCGTCCTGTCAGCAGCAAAAATAGCACTTTTAGTTGAAGGAATAATTTGGTCCGCACCTACCATATCATTTTTAGTTTTATGAATGGGTTCTGCAAAACTCATAAATAAACATCCCACAATTACAGTTAGGGCAAAGGAGCAGACAGAAATGTTTGAGACCATCAAACTGAAAATAAAACAAACCAACATGTTTTTGTCTTTGTAGCTGAAACAGAGTCTCAACCAATCAGAGTTTAAATGTGTTAAAGGGAATAATAATATAAAGTATATTTACCTGGATGACAGGAGAGAAGTAAGGTTCTTGTGAGTGCAACCCACAGGAGATACCTGGAAGATCACATTTTATTACTGAGATTATACAGAACTACTACATTACATCACAGTTAACTTCAAGGTTCTTTAGAAAACAATCGAAAAAATGATTAAATGTAAAAGAAATGAGTGTAAATTGTATTTTTGTTTATGTTTGTAACCAACAAAATTGTCAAAATGTTTTTTTTTAAAAGTGATTAAATTGTTGGGTGGAAAAAACTTCCAAAAACATCGGAAAAGTGACAAAATGTCAAAATTGTAAATTGTCAACAAAAAGTAAAAAAAAAATTAAATAAAAAAAGTGACTAAAATGTTGGAAAAATACAACAAAACAATCGTCGAAAAAAACGTTGAAGAAAGGTGATAAAATAAACGTTTATTGCCATAAACGATAGAAAAGTGATTCACATATTGGAAAAAGCCGTTGAAGAAGGTGATGAAATAGTAAAAGGTGGAGAAGAGTCCGAGTCTTACCGAGAGAGAGTTGGTGGAAGGTCAAGGTCCAAAAATGTAGAAATGTTAAAATCTAAACTTCACAAAGTCTGAAGATGAAGATGAAGAAGAAGAGCAGAACTCTGACACGATGAAGAATCTGACACGTTTTATATCCTCCGACAGAGAGAGGTTTGGGGGCTCCGTCTCATATTCGGGAACAATATCCGCACTCTCACTCTGCTGTAATCTGATTACATCTTATCTAAATGTACCAGCAGCCCTCAGCTTTGCTCTGTGCCAGACAACTCTACTTCCTGTTTCTCACTCTAGACCATCTTGTGATAACAATCTTGTATCACAGACACACACACACACACACACACACACACACACACACACACACACACACACAGACACACACATACACACACACACAGACACACACACACACAGACACACACACACACACACAGACACACACAGACACACACACACACACACACAGACACACACACACACAGACAGACACACACACACAGACACACACAGACAAACACACACACACACACAGACACACACACACAACGCAGACACACACGCACACACACACACACACACACACACACACACACACACACACACACACACACACACACACACACACACACACACACAGTGTGTACTCTAATTAGACACCAGACACCTAAATTACTAGAAACTGCACATATTGCCATATTCAACCCAAAATATACCATATACTTAGGTACTGTTATGTAAACAAACCAACTTTACTGTTGGTAGCTGGAGGAAATCTACATGTGATTATTATAAAGTGTTCTGGTCTGTTATAACATGATGTAACTGGAGGAAATCTACATGTGATTATTATAAAGTGTTCTGGTCTGTTATAACATGATGTAACTGGAGGAAATCTACATGTGATTATTATAAAGTGTTCTGGTCTGTTATAACATGATGTAACTGGAGGAAATCTACATGTGATTATTATAAAGTGTTCTGGTCTGTTATAACATGATGATAACTGGAGGAAATCTACATGTGATTATTATAAAGTGTTCTGGTCTGTTATAACATGATGTAACTGGAGGAAATCTACATGTGATTATTATAAAGTGTTCTGGTCTGTTATAACATGATGTAGCTGGAGGAAATCTACATGTGATTATTATAAAGTGTTCTGGTCTGTTAAGAGGAAACTCCTCGGTACCCACAGAACCATTTTCATTCACATATCTTGGGGTCAGAGGTCAACAAAGCCCCAAACCCAACTTTTTAATGGTATGTGTACTTTTTAACCTCAAGGGCATTACTCATTCATTCAGACAGTATTTTAAACCTTTAAATGTTTTTAGTCCTTTTTTATTTGGAAATTAGGAGAGAATTTTTCTTGTATTGCGACGCCAGGGCATTTATTTTCATAACTCTCTCTCTCTATATATATTATTTATTTTGTGATGTCTCCAGGAGAGAGACCAGGGCAGGTGTGGAGGTGACCTTTTATTTAAAGTTTAATTCTCTGCTGTCCATCCTGTCCAGTGGTTCTTTTAACCTTCTTTTAATACCTGGCCTTCTTTTAACAGCTTTGATATAACCCAACTCAGTTTTTTAAGGAGGTTCCAAAGTGTTTTATCCACACCAGTGGTCCTGTTGTGCCCGTGCCCCTCTCAGTTCTGTGCGTTGTGTTTTAACCCAAACCTAAACCTTTTAATATGGCATGCAAGTTTGTCCCTCTAAAAGATTTAGCCTAACTTTGGAGCATTATTTAACCCCCCCCTCCCAACCAGCTATAGCACGACATGGTTGGAACTAAATTGAATCCTTTTTTCATATGATTTATCTTCTTTCTGGCTTTATAACAGAGCTCGCTACAGCTTCTCAAAGACAGTAAAGTCGACCTAAGAGACTCAGGGAGGCCCAGGAGCTCCGCCCCTGTCAGGTACCAAAGCTGGAGGGATCAGACTGGGGAGGGGTTTCCATCTTACCAACTCATGCTCAGTGATTGAGTAGTAGTACCCAGGTCGCAACTTGCATTGATGGGGTGACCACTCTACCTCCGAACCACGAGCCCAGTGGTGTAGTCTAGTTTTTTGTAATGAGTATACTGTAATATTTCCCTCCCAGCATTAGACTCACCCCGTCCCAGAGCGAGGCGTCCCAGAGAGACAACCTAGTGGGTTTATTGTAACGTTACCGCGTAAAGAATCCGCCTCATCTGGCTCATTCCTGTAGTTTCTGTAACGTTAACGTCTGCTGCAGCGTCATCTGAAGCAGCAGTATAGCATCAGGAGCAGGCTAACCAAATCACTGAGAGAGAGGAGTTTAAATGTGTTTTCATTTTCATATATCTATCTACTAGTGTTGTTGTTACTAGGCGACTCACAACAGAGATGTGATGAATTTATGAATGTAAGTGTGAAAGTTCTCTCACAAAACAACCATTGTTACATTACTTTTGTTTTTGTAAGTATACCTGCGTATCAGGTAGATCATTACATGAGCCCCATGTAAAGGCCTAGTTTGTGCGTGTGTCCCCTCCTATTGGCCACGCATTGGGCCTTGTCCGTCTATTTTTGAACAGGCAATTCATCTGATTGGCTGTTGGTCTTGAAAATGGTAGTGATGAATGCGCGGTTTTATAGTTAAGATAGACTACATTTGAGTTAGTCTGCATGGTTAGGAGAAAAGACACGAAAAGAATAAAAGTTGACCCTGTTTTGACTAAGAAACTGTTGTGATGAAATACAGTATTTCAAAAGTGTGTTGTAATGCAGCTGTGTCTCATGTTTAGGAACAACATTGGCACAGTTAGTCTGCTGTGAATCTGATATAATCTTATCTAGAAGTGCCAGTCAACTCAAGTTCCCGTTTCTCAGAACTACACTGTCTCGTTTTTCTGATAAGAATCTTCTCGTGTCATCGCTCCCCATCCATCCATATGTATTTATGCAAATTAAGTAATTTCATTTAATTTCATTTATTATACAGGAAAGGATTAAAAGTAACATATTAAATGACAGTTTAAAATGGCCTGACTCAGTTTAAAAACGGGCAGAAACATTGAACACAGTTATGGCATATGAAGACAGAAACAAATGAACAGGACATTAGCATGGACTAGACACACATACAGACAACTAAAGACAGAGACACATGTACAGGACATTAGCATGGACAAGACACACATACAGACAACTAAAGACAGAGACACATGTACAGGACATTAGCATGGACTAGACACATACAGACAACTAAAGACAGAGACACATGTACAGCACATTAGCATGGGCTAGACACATACAGACAACTAAAGACAGAGACACATGTACAGGACATTAGCATGGACTAGATACATACAGACAACTAAAGACAGAGACACATGTACAGGACATTAGCATGGACTAGATACACAGACAACTAAAGACAGTAACACATGTACAGGACATTAGCATGGACTAGACACACAGACAACTAAAGACAGTAACACATGTACAGGACATTAGCATGGACTAGATACATACAGACAACTAAAGACAGAGACACATGTACAGGACATTAGCATGGGCTAGACACATACAGACAACTAAAGACAGAGACACATGTACAGGACATTAGCATGGGCTAGACACATACAGACAACTAAAGACAGAGACACATGTACAGGACATTAGCATGGACTAGACACATACAGACAACTAAAGACAGTAACACATGTACAGGACATTAGCATGGACTAGACACACACAGACAACTAAAGACAGAGACACATGTACAGGACATTAGCATGGACTAGACACACACAGACAACTAAAGACAGAGACACATATACAGGACATTAGCATGGGCTAGACACATACAGACAACTAAAGACAGAGACACATGTACAGGACATTAGCATGGACTAGACACATACAGACAACTAAAGACAGAGACACATGTACAGGACATTAGCATGGACTAGACACATACAGACAACTAAAGACAGAGACACATGTACAGGACATTAGCATGGGCTAGACACATACAGACAACTAAAGACAGAGACACATGTACAGGACATTAGCATGGGCTAGACACATACAGACAACTAAAGACAGAGACACATGTACAGGACATTAGCATGGACTAGACACATACAGACAACTAGAGACAGAGACACATGTACAGGACATTAGCATGGGCTAGACATACAGACAACTAAAGACAGAGACACATGTACAGGACATTAGCATGGACTAGACACACAGACTACTAAAGACAGACACACATGTACAGGACATTAGCATGGACTACACACATACAGACAACTAAAGACAGAGACACATGTACAGGACATTAGCATGGACTAGACACATACAGACAACTAAAGACAGAGACACATGTACAGGACATTAGCATGGGCTAGACACATACAGACAACTAAAGACAGAGACACATGTACAGGACATTAGCATGGGCTAGACACATACAGACAACTAAAGACAGAGACACATGTACAGGACATTAGCATGGGCTAGACACATACAGACAACTAAAGACAGACAGACAGTGCAAACAAGACTTGGACAATACATGAACAATCAATGAGTGCAAGTGTAACTGTTGACTTATGGAAACAGTGTCGTGGACGTTTTCTGTGAAGCAGCAGAGTTTAGTAATATCAATGATCAAAATGAAAATGAATAACGACTGTTTGAGAATTAAAACAAAGTTTGGTCTTTGAGTATGTATTTACATTTGCAAATGGAGAAATACAGTTTCACAAGTACTGCAGCACGTCTGAAAAAGTCTTCTAACCTAAAATCTAAACATCCACACATCATAGAGTAAAAACATCTGTTAAGCCACCCCTCTAAACGTATCTTCTAGCATGGCCATAGTTGAAAAGAGGACATTTAAAGGTCCCATGGCATGAAAATTTCACTTTATGAGGTTTTTTAACATTAATATGCGTTCCCCCAGCCTGCCTATGGTCCCCAATTGGCTTGAAATGGTGATAGGTGTAAACCGAGCCCTGGGTATCCTGCTCTACCTTTGAGAAAATGAAAGCTCAGATGGGCCGATCTGGAATTTTCTCCTTATGAGGTCATAACAAGCAAGGTTACCTCCCCTTTCTCTGCTTTGCCCGCCCAGAGAATTTGGCCCACCCATGAGAGAGAGAGAGACATCATGGCTTTCAAACGAGAAAAGTGGCAGTTGGTCAAGGCCACACCCCCACCCTTCACCTTGCCCCCCTGTCTCCTCCTCAATAGCTACAGACACAGAAATGGCACATCCTAAGGAAAGCTCATTGTGGGACTGGCTCTAGTGGCTGTAATTCTGCACCAAGGCTGAATTTTGGGAAAGAGACTTCAGATACAGTATTAGGGGACCACTGAGGCCTATATAAAAGAGACTTCAGATACAGTATTAGGGGACCACTAAGGTCTATATAAAAGAGACTTCAGATACAGTATTAGGGGACCACTAAGGTCTATATAAAAGAGACTTCAGATACAGTATTAGGGGACCACTAAGGTCTATATAAAAGAGACTTCAGATACAGTATTAGGGGACCACTAAGGCCTATATAAAAGAGACTTCAGATACAGTATTAGGGGACCACTGAGGCCTATATAAAAGCATCCAAAGAGCACCATGTCATGAGACCTTTAACAGTCACACCATTGTCTCACCTTCCCCTTTGCTCTCTGTTCCTAACATTAGCCTAAACAACAGTTTATCTCAGGAGACAGAAACCTACGTAGTTCTCACTGTCGTAAACAGTCATCGGCCTTCTCCACTTCTATCTAAGCAAAAGACAACAATGTGAGAAGGTTCAGGCTAGTAAAACTAAATAACTCTCTAGGCTGAAAGTTCACGGTTGCCAACTATTTCACCTGGAGCCTTTTGAATCTACACATGAAGAAGCTAAATCTTGTGGCGTTATAAAACAATCTTTAAACAAATGGTGAAAATAAAATTTGCCACCACAACAGTCAAATTCGATTGATTTTGATGAATATCTACACCAGAGATGTGTCCGTTACGTGCATCGCATAGTAGCATGTTTTGATAGTGTCGATTGTTATTATAGATAATTATTTTTATATGATTATAGATTCATGATATGTTCAGCTGGCACATAAGCACTATTACAACTTGGGCAATATGAAAGTTCCAATATGTAATACTGACAGCTAGTGTTTAAAACGGTCAGTCGAGTAGAGAGGATGGTGAGGTTGTCGTGTTTGTAGCGGTTGATGCTGTAATCTTGAACTGAGAAAGGGTGGCTGTCTGTCGGGTAGAGAGGATGGTGAGGTTGTCGTGTTTGTAGCGGTTGATGCTGTAATCTTAAGCTGAGAAAGGGTGGCTGTCAGTCAGGTAGAGAGGATGGTGAGGTTGTTGTGTTTGTAGCGGTTGATGCTGTAATCTTGAACTGAGAAAGGGTGGCTGTCAGTCGGGTAGAGAGTTCTGTGAGAGCACAGGCTCAACATAGGCAGCATCCAACGTTAGCTACTCCCAGCCATGTGGAGTAAAGTCTGAATTGCAGACTAGCATTTAGCTAACATTGACATTGTTGGATGCTACGTGCTCAACCTGGCAACCCCCGTGAACTTCCAGTCTGGGGAGGTGGGGCCAGGGGAGACGACTCTTTTCATTATTTAAAAATAAAGTATTTACACAGAGGAGCATTTTGTTGCCATACATCATTATTTAAAAACACAATGTTCTAGTTTTGTGGTTGATGAACATTAACAGCTAGAAACTCAAAAGAAAAAAGATGAGCACCCTCCGGCAGAAAATATAGGGTACCCTGATGTAAAGTCAACATTGTTTTAAACTAGGCCTAATTTGGACATACTGAGATTAAACCTTTGTTGCATGAGGCTGCAGGAGTTGTGCAATAGCTTCATGATCTGATGCAAAGGGTTGTGTATGAGTTGGTCTTATCTGGTTGTGAAAGATGTGCAACACATGTAAATTGTGGCTGTGATGGGCTTCAGTCTGGCTACATATCACTTTGTTTATGTAGGTTTTTATTGTAAGTTTATGACAGCTGTATGATAAAACAATACGTCAAGTGTTATGTGGGAAGCATTTGAGCTTAACCCTCCTGTTGTCCTCGGGTCAAATTTTACCCGTTTTCAATAAGTTTCTATATCAGAAATTTTGTGTTTCTTTCAACCAAATTGTCAAAAGAAATAACGTGGATGGTTCCGTACAACGCTCTTCACTTGAATTTTGGTGTTTCAGTCAATTTTATAACATTTGAAATTTTTTTTTTATAAAAGAACATCTGAAAAAGTGACAAAAAAATTTCGAAAAAATTGAAAAAGTGACAAAAAACGACTCAAACGTCACAACATTTCCAAAACATCGGGAAAAGCGACAGAAGTGTCAAAAAACACGACCAAAACTTTGGAAAAAGTTTACATTTTTACACAAAAAAGCAAAGTTGCACGGTCAACGGGAAGACAACACAAGGGTTAAAACAAATATCCCTCTGGGGACAACAAAGGAGGCTATCGCCTGCAAAGTGGTCACCATGATATGAATAATTAAATCGTTGTAGGACTATAACAAACACATCGTTGGAAAGGTCTCAACCTGGACAGTAACACATGTCAGTCTGAAGTGGATACATTACTCCTGCTTTGAAATATTGACCTCTGAACCTTGAACCCAGCACATGTTTGAAGGCTTGTCATTTAGCAACAGAAGGTGCTACAACATAGGACCAGCTGTTATAGAAGGTGCTACAACATAGGACCAGCTGTTATAGAAGGTACTACACACATAGGACCAGCTGTTATAGAAGGTACTACACACATAGGATCAGCTGTTATAGAAGGTGCTACACACATAGGACCAGCTGTCATAGAAGGTACTACAACATAGGACCAGCTGTTATAGAAGGTACTACAACATAGGACCAGCTGTTATAGAAGGTACTACACACATAGGACCAGCTGTTATAGAAGGTACTACAACATAGGACCAGCTGTTATAGAAGGTACTACAACATAGGACCAGCTGTTATAGAAGGTACTACACACATAGGACCAGCTGTTATAGAAGGTACTACACACATAGGACCAGCTGTTATAGAAGGTACTGCAACATAGGACCAGCTGTTATAGAAGGTACTACAACATAGGACCAGCTGTTATAGAAGGTACTACACACATAGGACCAGCTGTTATAGAAGGTACTACACACATAGGACCAGCTGTTATAGAAGGTACTGCAACATAGGACCAGCTGTTATAGAAGGTACTACACACATAGGACCAGCTGTCATAGAAGGTACTACAACATAGGACCAGCTGTTATAGAAGGTACTACAACATAGGACCAGCTGTTATAGAAGGTACTACACACATAGGACCAGCTGTTACGCCCGCAATCTTTTACCGCAGCCCGCAGGTTCCAGTTAATCTTATAATAGGTATGTGTGTTGAGTTATTTAAACAATCGGGGAAATAAACGCCTCTTGTCCGCGAGTCTCATTGATAGAGCCGCGGTGAGATGGAGTCCATCAATGAGCGCTAGCTAGCCTCCTCCTAACTCTGACATTCACAAAAATACATTCAATTGAAATCCGAAATCGGACAAGTGTTAGCTAAGCTTTGTAAGACCTTGAGGAACCTGTAATATTCATGCCGTGACGAAATTCAAACTGTAAATATACTTTAGTTATGCGAAAGTGAGCAAGCTGCGATATTTCCCCATTGTAATGAATGGGACATATAGCAAGCAGCTGCTCGTCCTACAAAAGGCCTACCAGCGTTCATAAAAATGCCTTAAAATCAAATCGGACACAACGGTTGCTTTATAAGACATTGGGGAATGATGTTATATAAGTGGTGTGACGCAAATTCAAACTGTAAATATAATTTAGTTATGGCGACAGTGTAGCTAGCTAGCTGCGGTATTTCCCCATTGTAATGAATGGGACATATAGCAAGCAGCTGCTCGTCCTACAAAGACGCTTCGCGTTCATAAAAATGCCTTAAAATCAAATCGGACACAACGGTTAGCTTTATAAGACATTGGGGAATGATGTTATATAAGTGGCGGACGAAATTCAAACCGTAAATATATTAGAGTTATGCCAGCAGCTGGCCGCGGAGCCCTTAGTGCAGTATCCACAAAGGGTGACTTTGCCCTGGGTATCAGAATCAGAATCAGAATCAGAAAAGCTTTATTGCCAAGTATGTTTACACACACGAGGGATGTGTCTTGGTATCGTAACTGCAAATCACATTAAAACATTAAAGCAACATGCACAAACACACCGAGTCGCCATATGCGGCGCCATCTCAACTCCCTGTCACGTCTGCCTCCGCTCTTATTGTGTTTTCTGTTTGTATTCATGAGCTTCCTGTTTTATTTTGCATCCACTGTGTGTCTTCATTCACTTCACTTGTCTTCCTGCCTTTGTTTGTTTCCCGCCATTTTTGATTACCTGTCTCCGCCCTAATGTTATTCACCTGTGTCTGGTTGTCTTCCCCTTCCCCGTGTATATATACTCACCTGTGTTCACTTGTTCTCTGCCAGATTGTTGTAGCTCCATGTTGACTCACTTTCCAGCGTTCCCTTGTTTTGTTTCCCCGTGTACCCTGACCTATTGCGTGTATCATCGACCACGTTTGCCTGTTGGATCTGTACCGTTGCTTGCATTGTTCTGGGAGCAATAAACCGATCACCTTTATCCTTGTTTCCTGAGTCGTGCATTTGGGTCCGCCATTGTAGCCTGACACTCCCTCCTAACTCTCGCAACAGATACAGCATGACATTGGGAGAGGAGAGGGAAATAAAAAAGTCAGGTTCCCCCGAACCCGAGCTTCTCGTCGAGAATATGGTGTCAATTGCGCCGAGAGACCAGTTGATCAAATCCATAATTCGTAGTTTAGGAGCAGTGCAGAGAGAGAGACTCTAAAAGTACAAGAAACAGCAGACAGCAGGAGACAAGATAGCAAGCAGGGTAGGCCGTTGGAGTAGGGGAACGACCAAAAGAACCGCCGGCGTTGAGAGCAGAAAGAGAAGCAGCGTAATGGAGCCCAGCAGGCTGTCGTTTTCTCGTCAGACTGTGTGGAGCTCCTAAAGTCCGACACATCTTACCAAATTTGCAATTAGCCATCAATTTTTGTAAAACGGCCCATATTTCAGCTTTATATAGTTGATTTCCGCTAAAAAGTCTCAGAAGTGAATTTGGTAATGAAACATTGCAGTGTCTGGAATATGAGATTCTGTCGCTTCTCTAATGTATGTGTATTGGGGTTCGCTCAACCAATCAGCGTGCGTCTCTAATGTGTCGCTATGGCAAGTCGCTCAACCAATCAGCGCAAGCTCATCTAAATATTCATGACCATACCATATTTGGAAGAAAAGCTCTTGTTACAAATAGGGCACAGGGATGCATAAGGGCCAATAAAATATCAACCAGGCCATTTTCAGCCCAACCAATGTTACATACCCCATTAGGAGACCATAAGGAACAGTGTGAAATACCCTATATAATCATTCTATCACCTCTTTAAAGTATTTCTCTCCTGCAGCTTCACAGATGTAATAATAGAAACTTTCAGCAGGTAATGAAGAATAATGTGAGTCAATGTGTTTTGTTTTATTGATTAGGAGACAGAAGTTCCTCTCTGTTTGATCAGAGAAGTTTAAATGTCTTCAACTTGTTTCATAGTGAAGAGGATCAGCGTGTTACAGGGTTCCTGTTTTAGTGAAGTAGACCTTCATACAGACAGAAACTGGGCTTTAGCTTTAGCATTAGCATTACCTTTAGCATTAGCTGTCCCTGTTGAGTCCGGTGAGCCCTCTGTCTTTTTTCACCTTCTGAGTTCTGAATACAGTTACTGTCTCTGTAATAGATTACTTGGAGGGATTACTTTAAGTGTGCAGTAAGGGGAGACACTGTCAGGACAAAGTGAAGTACTCCTAGTAATCCAAAGTGTTTAATATCATTGCAGGGCATGTAATTAGTTGAACTGTAGATGAATATGTTTAATAGTTCCCAGATGATGCTGCGTGCCTCAAACTAACCATTTAAACTTCATCTGACATCATCTCTGATCTGATTCTGCTCTGAATGACCAAACGGTCCTGGAGACTTTATATTAATCATTATAAAGCACCGAAAAACATGCGAGCAAACAAGCAATAGAACGTTGAAAAAGTTACAAACATCTAAACGGAAATTTATTAGCTGATGAATAAATGTCAAACTTTGGAAAAACTGGAAAAAAAACTCAAATAACATCTAAAGCATAAAAACCCTGTATGTGTAGTTTTATCTACATCTTTGGGAATGATTTCACTGATGTACAGTGACTTTAGAGGCTTATATATATATATTTATTTATTTATTTATACTGTATATACATATTTACACTTTGGCTGATGTTTCCACTGAAAGGACTTATTTAGTTGTACTCCGTTTGTTGACTATTTTATTTAACTGCTACTTTTACTGCTTTTCTTTCTAGACCTTTTTAACTTTATTGTTTGTCTTTATGAATGAGTGAACAAGACAGCATTAAAAAAAAGACCCAGAATTAAACTGTCACATGTGTTTTATTCAACAGGAGACACAAGTTACCCTGATTCAACAGGTAGTAATAGATTACTCTGATACATCAGGTAGTAACAGATTACTCTGATTCATCAGGTAGTAACAGATTACTCTGATTCATCAGGTAGTAACAGATTACTCTGATTCATCAGGTAGTAATAGATTACTCTGATACATCAGGTAGTAACAGATTACTCTGATTCATCAGGTAGTAACAGATTACTCTGATTCATCAGGTAGTAACAGAT